>NW_024962334.1:45581004-45623380 GCF_019238085.1 Lagopus leucura | reverse complement strand
TTCTCTTCTTTTCTCTTCTCTTCTCTTCTCTTCTCTTCTCTTCTCTTCTCTTCTCTTCTCTTTTCTTTTCTTTTCTTTTCTTTTCTTTTCTTTTCTTTTCTTTTCTTTTCTTTTCTTTTCTTTTCTTTTCTTTTCTTTTCTTTTCTTTTCTTTTCTTTTCTTCTTAGTGATACTAGCAGATATACTATTACAGAACGGGCTGATTTTGACCAGAGCTCACACAGCGCCCTTATGGAATGATGTTTTACCAATACTTACAGTTCTGCTCTTGAGGACATACTAATGCTTTCAGGAAAAATAACTTACACTTGAACTTCCATCACAGCACACTTAGCATTGCTATTTCTTTAAAACCGTCCTCTGTTGTTTCTTTTGCTGATGGCATCTATTGGGCAGCGTTTGATCCCTGTTGCTTTTCAGTTCGCATGCATTAAGGCTGCCTGGCTTTTAAGGACAACGTAGTTTATTCACTATACTTCTTCCAACAAAACCCATGACAGCTTTTAATCACTGTATGAAAGATTTAGGCTCTATCTGCTGAAGAGTAAAATAATTTTTGGACACTAATGAGTGCCGCTGATGTTGCTGAAAGAGAAATAATTGTAATTAGCAATAAGACTCATCAGAAATGTATGCCTGTTACTATTACTAGTAGATTTGGTACATAAATTTTATTTCAAAAATATAACTAATTTCAGGATACAAAATTCTTTTTTATGGTTTTTATTTTGCTCAGACAAAGCTTGTATGTTGTGATGAAATAACAGCATAATGTAATATTAAATGTATTTTGAGCTTGGATTTTATACATGTAAAATATGAACTATATTTTATAAGAGTGTGTAGCGACAGGATGAGGGGAAATGGCTTTAAACTAGAAGAGGGTAGGTTTAGACTAGATATTAGGAAGAAATTCTTCCCGTAAGGGTGGTAGTGAGACATTGAACAGATTGCCCAGAGAGTTTGTGGATGCCTCAGGAAGCATTCAAGGCCAGGCTCGATGGGGCTGTGAACAACCTGGTCTAGAGGGAGGTGTGCCTGCCTATAGCAGGAGGTTGGTACTAGATGATCTTAAAGGTGCCTTCCAGTCCAAACCATTCTATGCTTCTATGATTCTATATTCACTTTGAGATTTTATCTTTACTAATACTTAATGGATACACATCATAGCCTGGGAATAATAAAAAGTAGATGTTTAGGAATGAAAACCAGCAGTGTGTTAAGTGTCATTTCAGGTTGTGGATGCCCCATCCCTGCAGGCATTCAAGGCCAGGTTGGATGTGGCTCTGGGCAGCCTGGTCTGGTGGTTGGCAACACTGCACATAGCAGGGGGTTGGAACTGGATGAGCATTGTGGTCCTTTTCAACCCGGGCCATTCTATGATTCTATGATTCTGTCTTTTAATGAAGCGCAAAATTTGTCCGAATATTCAGCACATGCTGGGAAGTTGGGCTGTTTAAAAGTTCAGAATGAAATACAAAGCATAACAACATTTTCCTTTTGAACAGAAACGCTGCAGGTTTTTAGTAAGTGCAAATAAAACAATCGAGTAATATCTATGTAATCATTCTTCAAAAGAATCACCCTCTAGCTTTTGCTTTTTTTTTGCAGTGCTCCCCATGAGATTACAAGACCTCAGAACAACAACGAAGCTCCTCCCTCTGTCCCTCCCCCAGGCATCCCACTACAAAAACTTTCTGGGTGGGAGCTAGGTAAGTGGGTAGGATGGTCTTCAGAACAGGGTGGTGATTGTGGGAAAATGAAAACTTTCTCTTAGAAGATAAGAGCTTGTTGAGATTAACTTAAAGAAATCAGTCTGGAGGCTTTTTCTTTCTAAGGGGGCACTGTAAGTGTTTTGTTTCTGCTACATATTTGGTGTACTGTGCAAAATTTCCATTGCTAAATTTGTAAATTTAAATCTCTGTGTGTTTGTTCAAAGTATTGTGGGGTTCTCAGTGTATGTATGTGTGCATGCACATATATTTATAAGAGCATGTCTGATTTTAAGTCTTAGATATGGTTTTGTTTTTAGTTACAGGTAGAAAAAAATCTGTTTGTAATGTAGAACTGCTATCTTGCAGCAAACATACTGCTATTCTTTTAACATTTATCACATTTTACTAAACACTAATGAAATTCTCATTCCTTTCAAGCTGCTTTTTGTCTTGCTTTGCTACACTGGCTGATGCACAGTAGTGTTCAAATTGCTTTGATGCTATCTAATCTGAGCTCTAATTACCTTGAGATAGTGCAATTTCTTTTTCTGCACAAATCTGAAATGTTGTTGTGTGATTTTATTCAAGGCATTCAAGTAATGCAAAACCTGGCCCGATATCTGTTTCTGATTTTGGAAGTGATGAGCAGATTTGATTACATTATATCGAAACTGTGAATATCTTTTATGCCTGTTTCAAAACAAACAAGGAAACAAACAGCTGTCCACTCAAAATAACATAAAGTTTGTGTAGGGGAAATCAGATAGCAGAGAGTGAGGAGCAAAGTGTTAAGTGGGGGAAATGACCACGTATTTTAGAAACAGATATTAGTCCAGTAAAATGTGTTATGTTTCCCAGCTTGTTTTTGGAAAAGGGTAAAATAAATCTGCTAAACCTTGTAATAATAATCAAAGTATTGGTGTTTAGACAGAAAAAAATAGTAATCTGAGAGCAGATGTGTTTTGTTTAGCTGGAACTGAGTAGATGATAGTAGCTTTTTGCAAGGATTTTACAGCACGGAAAAGAGTTCTTAGCCTATCTCATAGTGCTGTAATGAGCTGCTCTCTCACTTCCTCATTTTCCTTGCATTTCCTTGTTTCAAAAGCATTTGAGCTAGGTATGAGGTAGTATTTTGATTCCTTCTAAATCTTCTTTGCTTTTTGTGGAGTATTAGTAGTTATTTTTAATAATGGGCATTCATTGCAGTACTTATGTCTAGTGCATCAACATGTAAAACTGATGATGGATTTGAAGATATTTATAACAGTCAGCATTTCTAGATCAGTATTTGCTGTGTATGGTGAGCTGATTAAATATAACATTTGAAATGTGAAATTCTAAAGTACTTATCTCCATTTGATCATTGCAGTATCTCTCCAGCCTTGATTAACTGTGCTTAATAGACATCCACTGTCTGTGAATGGGAGTTGAGATGCCTTGATCACAGGCAGGATCTCAATGAAGGTGTCTTTATCTACAGGCAATATTCAACCTAACATCTTTGGGTTTCTGAACATCAGGCCTATGTGTTTATATGCATTTTTATTTTTATACTGTTAAGGTACTAAAAAGGCTGCTGATTTTGTTAGCCTAAAAAGTGGGCCTTTTAGTTATGTCAGCAAAAACTGTGCTGCACACAGTTCAGTGTGGTTAAGTACACCTTTATTAATTACTTGGAAATACTTTGTTCTGGGTGTTTAGTTATTATCATTATCTGAACTATGTGTAGGAATTATTAAAACTTGATTTTGCACATTGTCACTGAAAAATGATTTATTGAAAAATGCACAGATGTGCCCAAATAAGCTTTTGAAAATAGTGCTGATGAGCACTGAAAAAGGTACAGAATCATAAGATGACAGAACTATAGGGGCTGGAAGGGACCTCTAGAGACCACTGAGTTCAACCCTACTGCTAAGCAGTTCCCTACAGCAGGGCACACAGGTAGGCTTACAGGCAGGTACTGAATATCTGCGGAGAAGGAGACTCCACAACTCAGCACAGGCTGTTCAGTGCTCTGACAGTAAGGAAGTTCTTCCTTGTGTTAGTATGGAACTTTCTGTGTTTCAGTTTCTGCCCATTGCCTCTTGTTCTACTGTTGCTGGGCTATGAAAAGAGACTGCCCCCATTGACTTGAGCCCCTCACACGAGATGTTTATAAACGTTCATGACATCCCCACTCAGCCTTATCTTCTCTAGGTTGAACAGACCCAGGTCTCTCAGCCTTTTCTTGTGAGGGTAATGCTCCAGGCCCCTCATCATCTTTATCACCCTCTGCTGGACTCTTGGACTCTTTCTATAAGAGCCCTGTCTTTTTTGAACAGGGGAGCCCAGAACTGAGTACGTTACTGCAGACATGGTCTCACCAGGGCAGAGTAGAGGGAGGAGAATCCCTCCCTCAAGTTGCTGACCACACTCTTTTTAACGCACCCCAGAATCCCACTGACCTTCTTGACCACAGGGGCACACTGCTGGCTTATGGCCAACCAGTTACCCACCAGAACACCCAGGATCTTCTTTGCAGAGCTCCTTCCTAGCAGGTCAGCCCCTATCATGAACTGGTGTGTACTGTTACTCCTCCCCAGGTGCAAGGATCTACAGTTGCTCTTGTTAAACCTCATCAGGTTCCTCTCTGCTCAATTTTCCGGTCTGTCCAGGTAGAATTGGGCTCTGCAGGAGCATGGGTTTTAGTAGTTGCAGCCTTTTGATGGTTGGTCTCATTGTAAGTATTGCTTCATGTTATGCTCTTTTATTTACTCATTTTAAGGTACTTGCCCTATGTTAAACATGGAGCTATTTGATTTTGTGCAAACAAAATCCTGTCAGAGTGAGACATTTTTATTCCTTATTTTTCTGTGAATGAATCTACTAAATGTATGTTAAAACCAATTTAGAAGATAATACAATTTGTCCTTTATTCTTTCATGTCCTGATGCTCAGAGAAAATATTCAGTGGGCTATTACAAGTGGAGGAGCAGATAGAAATAATTTGACAATCAGAATTAAATATTATACATGCTGGAAATAAGTTGAAATCCAAATAAGAGCAATTTTCTATTTATACTCCTACTAGTTTTTCCACTATACTTCGAAAGCTCCTTCCATCAAAAACACCCTTCATGGAATTTGAGTGTGTATCTCATTCTGAAACTCTAAATCTATTAGTTATTATCTGCAGTGATTAGTCATTACCCCCGTGAGCACTTGTGAATTCTGTCTGTATTAATGGTCTCATTTGCCATTCTAGAAAATATTGTCCTGAAAGGAAAGTTTCTGTCTTAGGTTTTTGTTTTAATAGATAATTATAGTACAGTAGCACACGTTTGCTTTCTTTGATTACTTTTTCATCTGTTCCTAATACTTTGCCATATATTTCATCAGTATATCTGGAATTCCTTGGATTTTTCTTATGGCATAAAAAGACTCTGTTAAGTTTCATAGTCATCAAAGTCAGCCTTAAGCTAAAACCATGATTAGTTTATTTACAATCAATTCAGTTCCTTCTCTCAAGATGAGAAAAACAAGTACTTTTGAAGTTAATTAGGAAAAAAAAAAGTGAAATCCATTAAATGTTTTTGAGTTCCTGACCCTTAGGCTATTACCCTTCAGTAACTGAAGTGCATTTATAACTGTTACTTGTGGACCAATCACTTTTGGGCCAGAGATACCAAAATGTAACATAGGATTTGCAATTCTGGGGTTAGATTCAATGGAAATTTCATAAATACTTTGCACTGGAAATCAATAGACTTCATTCTAGCATTGTATTTACCTTTAGCAGCGTGTTCTGGTTAATGTGTGGTTAGGATTTCTCCCCACTGATTTGAGTTTACACTCTCTGGTCTATTCTCTGAGGTTCTAGAAGGAATCCCATCCACCATTGCTTTGTCATTACTTCTGGGAGCACATTTTCTGTTGCCTCCCTCTCAGAATTGTGAGAGACTTTAACATCCAATGCAAAGGCTGGCATTATTTCTGAGGGCAACACAAATGCTTGGCAGATGATGGAAGGACAGCACTTCTGTTGTTCCATGTGAATACAGTGCTAATATAGGTCTCACATTGTCCATTAATGTTTGTCCACTTGTTTATCTGCTTACAACTTGTAGTTCTGCTGCTGAAGGAGATGTGTGGTTTTTTTATTTCCTCTTGATCACTACTTTTGGCAGGTCCAGCCTTCAGTTCCCAAAGCTGTAGCGTTAAATCCAGCTTCATATTAGCTGAAAAATTTTCCTTTGCTTCACTTATGGCAGTCAGTGCAGTTATCTGAAAGGTCAGTTGCTCTGTTATCCTTAAAATCTCTTGGAAGATAAAATTAATTTTCTTAGAATTATTACAAATTGAAGAAAAGAACATATTGATTTTTCACTCTGTTTATTGATTGAAATGGGCCTGTGGTTTTGCACAGTAACAGTTGTTCGATTATACGCTTTCAGTTTGTTACAATGGTACATTTTGATCTCGGAATTGCGGTGCCTGGTCAGATCTCATCTTGCTTTTAAAGTCCCGGAGGAGGAAAAAAATCTGAAAACCAAAATGAAATTATTACACGGTCGTTCATGTTGCACAGTATGCCAGCCATTGGCATATTCTTTTCAAATAAATACACCTGTGCATTGAAAGGAGCAGGCTCTAGTTACAAGAGCATACAGATTCCCTGTCATGGGCCACAGCTGAGCTCACGAAAGTAAGGTAGTGCAGCTGGACTTCAGGCAGTAAGAATGCAGAGTGCTTTAAATCTCTGTTGCTGACCAAAGGTGTGTAATAGGGGGGCGTAGTTGGTTCTGTTGTGAGTCTGAAAGGGTAAGTCATCCTTTAATGATTCTCAATCTTCTTCACCTTTTGTGGATGAGAACTGCAGTCGTGTAAATTGCTGGCAACCGTAAGAAATAACGGTGAATTTGGACCAAGTGTAATTAGTGTATAAATATTTATAATGATTTGGATTAATTCAGTACTTTTTAGGGCCTTGCCACCCACCCCTTTGTCAGTGACTTCAGCTCAAGCAAAAGATACTCTGTTAAACCCCAGAATAAAAGCAGGGTTTGTGAGTATGTGAGAAGATGAAGTTACTTCTTCATGTACACCTTTTGCTAGGCTGCTATGAGAGGCTGAACTGTGTTTTCAATCACACCTGCAACCTGTCAGCATGAATAGACAAGTCAGTGATTTGAATCAAAATCATGGTAGTTCAAAGCAATTCAATGTCTTTCTTCTAGGATGTGGGGAAAAAAAGTAGTTACCAAGCAAATAAACATAAACAAGACCTCCAGATACTACTGCACACCTCCAAAACATTGAGACAGCTGTGAAGCTCTTGGAAAGTAGTATTTTATGATTATCTTTCGGTTGTTTAAGTTCTGTGTAGCAGTCTGTATGGAGTTTCATTAGTGTTGATCAGTGGTCACATCATCTCCTAGCGAGCCTTGTTCTGAAGAGATGCAGATCCCTGGCATGCAGAGCAGGGCTGCTTTCCAGCATAGAGGCTATCCCAGTTCCATCACTGATGCTACTGTAATTGTTATTATTTTGAGAACTCTATCTAATGTACCTGACTGTATCAAATGACTCTTAATTACTAAGTGTGGTGTGAGAGTATGCAAGACTCACTGTCAGCAAAGTGTTAGTGAAAAACAATATCAAGCAGCATTGTGCATTTCGTGGTGTGATGCATTCTGCCTTTCGTACACTTTTGATGGGTCCTTTTGACCTGTTTACCTTTTGAAGGTAAATGAGTAATTCCAGGAGAAACCTCAGCAGAAATCTGGAGGCATGTTTGCAACTTGGTTGTTTTACAGACTCTTCATCTTCTTTTTGAGCTTGAAGGTTTTTAAAAGTTTGTTGTACAGGTTGGTTATTTTTTTTTTTTAATGCTGATGAATAGACAATGCAAGTGTTCTCTCACCATAAATTGTAAAGCCTGAGCTACAGCAGAATCAGAAGAGAGTCTGAGCTCAAGACCTTTAAGGTAAAACCTATTTCTTGTTGGGTTTTTACTATGAGCTGTGAATATCTCCTAGGACGTACTGAGACCTCAACTGTACAAACCTCCACTGTGATAAACTCAATGTTGGCCTTGGTTTGAGCAGGGCATGGATCTGATGAGCCTCTTCCAATTAATATTTTGTGTGCCTACGGGATCAGGAGGGGTGGTAGATATGCGACTACTGTTAGCAAGAAGTGCAGAAATTAAAGTGTGAGGTTGCTAATACTGTGAGTTGTTTCAGAGAAACAATTCAGCAGTTGCTAAAGTTCTGATAGAGATGTGATTTTGACGCATCCTACATGAAAAAGAGGAAGGAATGGGTTTTGTTTTACATTACCCTTTCTTCTAATTGAATGTGTTTCTAATTCCTTCTTTATTTTCACGCAGGATTTCACAGAAGGAAAAAATAATGTATCTATTTTGTTTTAGTTACTGTTCTTGTTTTTTCTTTTCCTATTAATTTCTACTTATCAAGAGCTTTCTCTTTTAAGCTATTTCTAGCACTGAAAACAAACAGAAAGAAAATGGATCCCTTGTTTTGGCCACTGGAAACTATCAGCTTTCAACGGTTCACTCCTGAGTCCTTGGCAGCAATTGAGAAAAAAATTGCTGAGAAAAAAGAGAAGCAAGCCAAACTTAAGCAGGAAACTACTGACCAAGAAGTTGAAGAGGATAAAGTGACTCCTCAGCTTGATCTGAAAACCTGTAAAAAACTGCCGTCTCTCTATGGTGACGTTCCTGTGGAGCTTATTGGGGAACCCCTGGAAGATTTGGATCCATACTACAGTGATCACAGGGTTAAAATTAATAAATAAATAGATAAACTTTTTTTTTCTTTTAATTTTATCTGCTATACTCCTAAGAGATAATGAAGGTTGTATTCAGAAGTTGCTGCTTTTGGATTGCAGACAGATCTGTTGATAGCTTTTTTTTTTTTTTTTTTTTTTTTAGAACATTACTGGTATTTGTTGGGGTAGGCATGCTAACCTATGTCCCATACTGTGTAATACTACAAGGTATTTTTAAGGCCCAGTCAGTAATCAGAATTGATTATGAGAACAGCATACACTGGATAGATTTTGATCAAAAATAGGTTCTGAGATAACTGATGCTTTGTTACTCAGAAGAGTTTCTGTGAAGTATGTGAGGCTGAACTCAGTGCCTGTCAAACAGTGGGTTACCCTGACTTACTGCAAATGCTTTTGCATAATTGCAGATATACAAACTAGGTGAGGCATATTTGAAATGTTTCCAGTACTCTGTATAGCAAAAAGATTAATTTGCTTTAGACAACATCAATTTTTTGTTACTTTGTAATGTCTCGTCAGCTTTCTTAATTGTATAATATTGAGATTGCATATACTCCATGCCACTGCAAAATGTTTTTCTTTGTTGCCTACAGCAGTATGTGAATTAGATGCTGTAGGATTCTCCTCCAAATTAAATGTCTGTTGTATGATTCCTTATTATTATACCTGAAGAGCAGAATGTTCCACTCAGTCTGACGTCGCTGTCTGTAAAATAGACCAGCAACTCACTGGAATGTGGTCGTTTAATCAGAGAACATGAAGCAGGCTTTGTAATTATTGATGAAAAGGGCCTTCCAGAGACTTTTTTTCTCAAAGCAAACAGAATGATTGATGGAAAGAAAATAAGTCTGATTGCTCCAAAGGCATCTACGTGAATGTTAGTTAGCTGTTTTTGATTAGAGACAATTTTTACTTCATCTGCCAATAGTACTGAGCTGCAACGGACCTTATGGTAACTAGGAGGTAATGTACACAGCTGCTTGATCATTTTATTTCTTTAAAATATTTCATGATTTTTCTTTTTTTTTTATAGACTTTCATGGTGATCAATAAAAGACGGACTATTTTCCGGTTTACTGCCACGCCTGCCTTGTGTATACTTGGTCCTTTTAATCCAATCAGAAAAGCAGCAATTAAAATTCTGATCCATTCATATCCTTTGCTTGAGTTCTGTCGTTTTAATTTTAGAATGTATGGTGCACATTTATGTGGTTTTCTTCATATTAATCAAATTGTGGCTTTCATGCTGAGAGCAAAACTATTTACAAGATGCAATATTTACAAATACTGCATTTTAGTGTTAGAAGAGTTAGATTTGAAGATGCTGTTATGAAACAACATTTAGAAGCTAGAACTCTTTGTGAATCTCCAGTATAGTAACAAGTTTAAAATTTTAGTTAAAAACAACCCGGGGACTTCCTCATAATTAAAACAGAATGGCAATTACAGCAATGCTTTGCTGAAAGAGTCCAGTGTTTCCCTAAAAAGGATATTTTGGGCTCACGTTTATACAGCTCTGAGCACAACTTCTCCTGTATTTGGAAAAAGATATAGTTTGAAGGAAGTTAAAATATAAAGGCTTGCAGGTGCAGAGCTGCAGGCTGAGTTGTTTCTGTTCTTTCTGCCAGATATTTGTTTTCCTTTAGACTTGTTCATTTGTGGGAATAGATCCCTCAGTATGGCTGACTTTCTGTGCATAGTCATGCCATTGCTAAAAGCAACTTTCCTGAACTTCACTGTTTTATAATACAGCGCTTTTTCCTTAGCTTATTATTCACATTATTTGTTGGCTTCATTACACTGACTGTGATACTCAACTGTGCCTCCATGGCTATAGATACGCTTGCATCAGAGTTCAATGGAAGTGAGTAAGTATCTCAGTTGCCTTTTCTTCACTCTAAGGAAACTAACACACGAGACTGAAGAAGAGTAAATGATGTGGTGTGCTAATTCTGGTGTTCAAAAACCCTCAGACAGGCTGCTGAGGAAGATTTGAGATTACTGTTTTATAGTTGGTCTTTGTGGAGCTTCAGCCTTTTTTCTTAGAGGCATACGCATGTGCACTTCATATTGGCTACTTCTGCCATCTGGTGTAATGTAGAAGGTTGGCCCATCTTTCCTTTGGAGGCTTCAGCCTTTTAGAGAAGTTGTACAGCTTTAAGTTCTTTAAGTTCTATATCCCATATATATCTATATATCCTATAGGATAGGATGAGATAGAACTGGATAAAATAGACAAGCTGAGTGTTGTCAGTCTCTCCTCACAGGACCTGCTTTCTAGCTCTTTTACCATGTTTGTTGCCCTCCTTTGGGAGTTTCCGAGATGCCCCCTGTTCAGCTGCTCACAGTAGGAAGCCATCTATTTAGACTGTCATCTTACCTTTGGCAACTGTGCCCTTTATCCACTTTAACTTGAATGAATATTCCAGAATTAAAACTTGAAAATGTGTCTGTGGCATCAGAGGTTCCATATTTTTAATTGCTCATATTTTGGGGTAAGGACCATGATAATGATTGCTTAGTTTTATATAGACCTTATTTTGGGTACAGAATTTTTGCTAGAATACATTTATGAAACATGCAATCTTTCCAAGGTTTGCAGAAAAAAATGCCTTTTGTTGCTACAGTTCTGCCAAAATGTAAAGCCATGGTATTTTCTGCCCTGCTTTAGAACATGTATATGGACTTTCATTATTTTTCATAAGAGTGTATGAGCTACTCTTCGTCTGGAAATAGTATGGTATACTTAGATGAACATTTGTAATCACAGATCTACATGGAAATTGCTCTGAAACTCAGGGATACATCTTTTTATACTCATGAAAGTAATCTATCCTGTTGGTTCTACTTTTGATTCTATCCTGTAGTTAAATCACAGAAAAGGTAGAATGTCCCTGAATGCATTTCAATCTCATTCATGTTTTTATTTCTGTATCTTTAATACATGTTTTCCTTCTCAGACACCTCTTCACTGCCATATACACTGGTGAAATACTGATAAAAGTATTAGCAAGGGGATTGGTTTGGAATGAATTTACCTTTCTTCGAGATCCATGGAACGTTCTGGATTTTGCTGTTCTTGTGGTGACGTAAGTAAAGCTCAATTTTTCTTTCACACTCAAGGGGACAAATGTACACATGATATGCTATTTTGTGTTCCAAAGTTCTTTGTAGTAGTTGACATTCTATGGCTTAAAAATTGCTCTGTTTCAGTCACCCCCTGTGTATCTGCTGCCCAGTGAGAGAAAAATGGGAGACTTCAGTAGTCTTTAAAACAAGACCTAAATGTAAAAACTCATTTTTTTTGAGCTCCCTTTAATTTGCTTTGTGTCTTAATGCATTATCACATTTAATAGACCTATTTTCTCAACTTAGTGCATTCTTATCTTTCTTTTAAGAGTTCTCTGCATAGACAGCCAAAACCAAGCATGCGTTATGTTGTCTTATTTGTTCTTCTCTGGATCAGATGAAGCTCAATTGAGAAGGATTCAAAAGACATTACAAGGTGTTGAATGACATGCTGATAAGTAACAGATGATATCTAAGTAATGTAAAGCATTGCTCAAGGAAAAACAGACCTCACTTTACATACGCAGCTAGGAGCTCTGAAATAGATTTCGTTAGTTGGGAAGAACATTTGGAGTTTAAATAAATGATCTGGTGAAAACACTACTTCATGTGCACTTATGGCCAGAGAATAAAATAGAATGCAAAGATATTGAGGATGAGATACAACAAAGTGGAATGCAAAGTTATTTACATACAGAAATCTTTATATTTTTTTCAGGATGCACCTGCAGCCTTCAAAAGGCAACAAAAAAGAGACAGAGAAGGATGAGTAAATGTGCCTCTTGTGTTCCATGTAAGGAGAAACTAGGTAGCGTAGAACTCATGAAAAAGAAAAAAAAAACACACAGTAGGAACATGGTAGAAATCTCTAGGACAGAACCAGAAAGAGAATAAATCCTTTTAATAAAACCACAGATGAGGTAAAGGCACCAACTGAAGTTTTCAGATGGCAGAATGAAAATGAAGGGTTTAGCTTCTCACAGCATGCGTAGGTGCATTACCATAGGAGGTATTGGATTTCTTGTGTTTGGAATGTTTCTGGATAGAATGCTGGAGGAGATCACAGTTAGGTTTTATTTAACACAAAAGTAAGTTTTCATCTTCAGGAAATCCCTGAGCTACGAATTTTCTGGAAGAAGGAAATCTTGGCCTTGATTCAAAACTCTTCTGTAAGCCTTTGTCATGGGCCATTCTTAAACATGGGATTAGTGGCCAGATGGATCCCTGCTGTGATCTTAATTAAGCTCATAGTAAAAGCAGTTAGCTATGTGGACAAGAAATGAGGAAGAAAAGAAGTCAGAATTTGCATCTCAGATGCAGAACATTTGTCTTGAAAGCAAGATAGTCTGGTAGCAGTGAACAGATACCTCAAAGCCAAGTCTGAGCTTTCAAAATTTTCCCTGCCATTTAGCATTGCTGAATATGCTCCGGTTGTTTGTTTGTTTTTAATTTATTAGAGAATCTTGATTGAAAGGGACTTTTAGAAATCATGTGGTTCAAAAGTGGAGTTGATTTAAGTTAAGTTGTTTGGGATCTTGTTGCTCAAGTACTGAGTTTCTCTGAGGGTGGAGATTCAGTAAATCTCCCCAAGCAACCCATCCCAACTGCATTTTGATTTATTTCACCCATTTACCTAATTGGAATGTCTTGTGTAATAACTTAACTCTGTCATCTCTCATTATTTCATGGTAAGCTTCCAGGAACTGGACAACTCCAAATTCAGCTGAATTTTGTCTTTTTCCTTCACCTTTCATACACATCCTTTTAGAATACCTTAGTCAAGACTTCCCTGCTGAGATTAGGGGATATTCTGCTGCACTTGCTTTACTGTGCAGAGCGGAGCATGTGATTCTTGTGCTTTGAAGAAAATACCCTTAAAGATCAAACCTTCTGTTCTAGGGGTTACTTTTCCCTATGAGACAATTTCTCCTGGGTTCCTGCCAAGCAAATCTCTGAACAAGCTGGGTCTGTTGTCTCGAAGTCCAGGAATTCATCCTCCTGTTTATCTTGCTTACTGGTCCCAGGGTCTTTAAACTTACAGAATCTAATGGGCTCTGTAACAAAGACAGCTTACAATTGCCATATGCATGACTAGTTTTCCCTCAAGAGTAACAAGTTATGTACTCAGATGTCATCACGTACAATCTACAAACCTCTAAGGATTTTAGACTGAAGACGTACACAATCAGTAGCTATCAAGTAGTCCACCAGCTGTATGCACAATTATGTTTTGCAGTCTTGCTTTGCTACACGTGCTCCTGATTCATTTGTATTCAAGCAGTTATAAGCACTTTTCTACATATTATCTATAGTATATGGAAATTAACAGTACAGTTATTACTTCAGGTACTTTAATCTTACAGGCTAGGCAAAGCTGTGGTGGTCTGATCTGTTACTGTTAAAAGTCATGCTTTGAGTGAGTAATTGCCTAAATCATCCCCAGAGGTCCTTTCCAACAGGTGTTTCTCAGATACTGTTATTGAGACTTCATGTTTTAAGGAATTCTGTTACCAGTAATGATCTGATTTAAAAAAGGGTCACAATATCCATTCTCACATGAAGGACATCTTACAAAGTATGAGCTAGCCAGATAAAGTGTTGCATAGAATATGAAGCTCTTACAGTCCTCATTTCCTATCATTTCCAAATTGCTGAAAAAAATTAAATGGAAAATGGTTTCTATATTCAAGTTTTTAATTGACTGGCAAAAGTTACAAGCAGTACAGAATTAACATATTTTAAAGCTAATTTTGCTCAATTCCCTTTCTATAAACTATATATAATGTAGTTTTATGAGATAGTTGCAATATCTGTGTTCAGTTTAATAGGTTGTTTCAGCATATACTTACTTTAGCCTTCTGAGTCAGTCAGTTTGAAATGATGTGATTATGTAATTGAAGGTTTTATATTTATTGATATTTTGGGGGGATAAATATTTAAATACTTCAGCATCCAAATCCATAGGAAGAAAATCTTGTTGTGTTTCTTTTGAGTGGCACTGTTCAAAAGGCTCAATATTTTATAATTATTCCTAAAAATGAATTTAGATTCCAAACTTCAGGCTTCTATTTCAGGATATATTTGCCTTTTTCTTGTCTTTATTGTATTAATTACTGTATTCTCTGTGTTCATACTCTCTGCAAAGATGGATCTTTGTCATTCAGTTACATGATGTTTAATTTTATAGGTATATTAGTATCTGTACAACATCAGGCAATATTTCAGCTCTTCGGACATTCAGAGTACTGAGGACTTTGAAGGCTATTTCAGTAATACCAGGTAAGGAACAACATGTATGACTAATCACCTCCTTACTTCAACAGAGATTTACTAATTCCTCACCTTTTCATAGGATCATAGAATAACCAGGGCTGAAAAAGACCTCTAAAATCATCCAGTCCAACTGCCCATCTGTCACCCTCAGTACAACATCTAAACATTTCTTGAACACCTCCAGGGTTGTGTTGTCTGGTCACTTTGTGTCAGTTAACGTGGTCCCAAGGTGTGACTGTTTTGCAGTATATAGAAACATTCAGCAGTATGCTAACAGAATGTTTTATCATCCCTACTCAAGATGATTTTGCCCCAGGCAGATTTTACTATTTCTCCTCTTTCTATACCATCATTAATGCTCACTGTTATTTACTTATGTCTTTTCTGAACAGTGCACCCTATCCAATTTCTTCTCTTAACATAGTAATTGCTATAATAGCATATTCCTGGTTTATGTTACACTTCATTAGCTTATGCTGCTGTAATTATTTTACAAGAATGTTGGCTTCACAATATTTAAGAATGTTATTTCATAAGAGGTTATTTAGCCAGCATCTTAAGCTAGATGACACCTTAAGCTTTAATATTCAAGCTAGCAAAATCAGTTTTAATAATGATCAGGAAATTTAAGTAAAAAAATACATTGCTCATCATATTTACCTTAATACTGTGAAGCTACAAGATCATTTACACTGATTTGCTTTTAATATACTCAAAACTGTTGTATGTTATCATACAGCAATGTTGCATTCTTCTTCTCACGATGCATATCATTGAATCTTATCTTTCTAGGTCTGAAAGTCATCGTGAATTCACTTATCGAATCTGTTAAGAAACTTACTGATGTGTTGATCTTGACTGTCTTTTGCTTGAGCATATTTGCTCTAATAGGCCTGCAGCTTTTTATGGGCAATTTAAAAAACAAATGTGTCCTCACAAATACTACATACAATGACACATTTTGTAAGGATGCCAAGATATATAACGCAAGTGAAACAGGTAAATTTTATTATTGTCTCCTTTTATGTCATCTGTGTATCTTCCTACATGTGAAGGAAGTTTCAAAAAGTTTTTTTTAACACAAATGATACAAAACAGTTGTATGTGTTTCCTATGAGAAGCTATTTGCAAAAGTAGTGATATGAAATCTCTCAGACAGAGAAATGTGACATTAATGAGTCTAGTATTTAAGGAAAGATTAGCAGTCTATGTGATAGCACAGGCTACATTTTCTGTAAGCACCTGTATAATCAAGGAATAGACACGTTATAATTAAGAAATATACAAGAAAGTTAGGCTTTAGTCATTCTAAAGAAGAATGGATGGAAAGCTTGGGCTCACTGAGAAAACTCCAGGAGGAGCGATCTCCAAAAAAGATCCTTCCCCACTGGTAGTCAACTCTTAAACGGAGTCTAGGAGAGGTGCAGCCAGGCTCCACCCCTTCAGGTGGCACAGGAGAATTGCCTTCACCTGGCTGACTCATTGCTTGCCTCAGGTGGTCAATCAGAGGCTCAGGCTGTGATTCAGCAGTTCCCATAAACTACCTTCTTTACCTATTTATCCTATTTTTAAGGGAACTGTGCTCAAATTGAATTTATTTTAACATAGACTATGTTGTTCACGGATTTTGACTACCTCTTTTAGGTATTCCTATATTTACAAAAATGAATAAAATCTTACAATAAATAAATTTTCAAAAAATAAAACAAAAACAAAAACTGCCATATCTGGGGATGGATCTGCAGAGAAACAGCCCTAATAAGATTTTCACTGAGATTTTGTATATTAGGCCATCATTTATAGTGCAGTAATGTATGGCTTACTGTGTGTGGTAGGAACTGAGTATGTGAACAGCCACTTGAACCTGGAGAAGTTTAAGGCAACAACTTGTGAGTTAAAGATTCCTTTTTATTATTATTATTGTTTATTAGATATCTGTGCCAGAATGAAGGGATCTTCTGACATCCTGCTCTGTGGTTACAATGGAAATTCTTCGTAAGTGAGAAAACGGTTTCAGTACTTCCTTGTTTTCCACTCTGTATGGATTTTGGCTTTATTTTTGGCACGAGGAAATACTGATGAGTTTTCAGAAAGATGGATTTTTTTCTTAATTCTTAATTTTATTAATTTTTTCTTATTTTCTTCTTTTCATAATACTTAATCTGAGAGAACAAATGAATGGTAATACTAGAATGTCCACGGTTATTGATGTGCTTTCTTGCTAACTGCTGGTAATATAATTGGTATAGAATATGAGGAAAAATATGAGGGGAACAGATCAGTAAAGAATGTGAGGTATTAACAAGCTCTCTTTATCCTGGTGGATTGTTTAAATGTCAGTATAGTTTTATATTTTCCCCCTTTATGTATACCTTTGTATGTACCCCCCTCGAGAAGAGAGTTTCTGTCTAGTCAAGACTGTACCACAAATCTGTGACAAGTCAAATGATTTTCCAGAGTTGTCTGATATAAATCAGTTCTTCTAGAATCACAGAATGGCTTGGGTTGGAAGGAAAGTTTAAAGCCATTGAGTTCTAACCCTCCTACCCTGATCTGTTTGCAGATCAGGCTGCCCAGGCCTCTATCCAGCCTGACCTTGGCACCTCCAGGGATGGAGCATCCACACTTTCTCTGGGCAGCCTGGTCTGGTGGTTGGCGACCCTGCCTATGACAGGGGGGTTGAAACTAGATGATCTTTGAGGTCCTTTTCAACCCAGGCCATTTTATGATCAATGAAACTGGAGTTTCAGATGAGCTGAACAAATCTGTACATGGTGTTGTGAACTAGAGTGCCTTAGAGTGTATTCTAATACTACAAGTGTAAGTATTGTTCTCCTTCTTTAGAGATGAGTGCCCTGAAAACTACACATGTTTGAAACGTGGGAACAATCCTGACTTTGGCTACACAAGTTTTGATCATTTTGGCTGGGCCTTCCTTTCTTTATTCCGTCTGATGACACAGGATTCCTGGGAGCGTCTGTACAGACAAGTAGGTACTTTTATCACCTGCTACGTTGACTTTGGACATGAAGTTCAAAGGTTTATGTCCAGTAGAAAAATCTGCACCTATTTTAACATTACTGATACAAAACTTGTTTTAGAACCAATATTAAGGAAGAAGGTTCAATTGGCTAAGTTGTAACACTTTCTGCAAGTGACATTGAATGGCGGCATTCTTAACATGAGCACTCATAGTATCGTTGGAGAACACACTTAGAACAGTGAGTAGTAAATAAGTATTTTAATTATGACACTAGCAAAGGATTGGGGATGTGTAAGAGATCCAGTTAGTGAGTTCCCTACTGCTGAAGGAGCTGTGAGGACTTGCATACTCTGTTTTTCTCTAAATCCTGACTCCTCATCAAACCTTTTGGCTCAGAACAAATACACTTAGATTTCAGAGTGTATTTTGATAACTGGAACAAAAAAAACCCCAAAAAACAGAGCCTTTTATGTTTTATTTGCAACGTTTAAGTGCTGGGGTTTTGTTTGTTTGTTTTTTACATAAACTATACAGAAATTGTATGCAGAGGTCTTTCTGGATCCATTATACCTATGCAGTGTCTGTGCTAGAAGAGAATTATCTTCTGCCTTGTTCTGCAGTTTTCATATGGTTCACTTTAACATCTCTTCAGCAATTTCTGTTGATTGAGATTATTTTTTTAATGGATACATCTGCAGATGACACCAACTTGGGTAGGACTGTTGATCTGCCTCATGGTAGGAAGGCTCAGCAAAAGAGATCTGGGTAGGCTGGGTTGATAGATTGCACCAAGACTCATGGTATTCAACAAGATCCAGTGCCAGGTTCTGCACTTTAACCACAGCAACTCCATTTTGTAATATGGGCTTGAGAAGGGTGGCTGGAGAGCTGCCAAGTGCAAAAGCATGTGGAGGTGCTGGTAAATAGCCAGCTGAACACAAGCCAGACAGTGTGTCCAGATGGCCACAAGGCCATTGGCATTCTGGTTTGCATCAAAAGTAGTGCAACCAGCAGGAGCAGGAGGTGGTCATGCCTTGTACTGGGACTGATGAGGCTGCACCTCAGGCTTTGGGCCTCTCACCACAAGGATACTGAGTTACTCAAGCATTTCCAGGGAAGAGCAAGAGTTGTTGATGGGACTAGAAAGCAAAGCTTAAAAGGAGTGGCTGGGGGAACTGGCTTGTTTACTGTGAAGAAAAAGGTGGCTTTATCACTCTCTACAAGTCTCTGAAAGGAGGTTATAGCAAGGTGGGGGTTGCTCTCTTTTCTCAATGGCAAGTGATAAGATAAGAGATTACAGCCTCAAGTTGCACTAGGGCAGGTTTAAACTGGATAGCAGGAAGAATTTCTTCATAAAAAGGATTGTCAAGCATAGGAATGGGCTGCCCAGAGAAGTGGTGGGTTCCCTGTCCCTGCAGGTATTTAGGATGCTTTAATGTTGCTGTTAGGGACACAGCTCAGCAGTGGACGTGTAGGATTGGGTGGATACTAGACTGCTAGATGATACTGAAGGTCTTACTAGATGATCTTGAAGGTCTTTTCCAACCTAAACAGTCATGTATTCTTACTGTTAGTTCAAGGTCATGCGGTTTTTGTTTTCTAATGTCTCAGAGCTTAATTTTTAACCATCTCTTCCAGTGCTACTTTAAAAAAAGTAAGAATAAGCACTCTAATTATTGCCTCTTATTAACTAATGATAGCATATTTTAGAATTTTTAGATAATTCTAGCTTTCTTGTTATTTTCAGTAATTTCTTCTGTAGTCACCTATAAATCTCTTCACAGCTGAAGTTGCCTTATCATAACTTAAACTCTGATTGTTTGCCCAATTTGCTGAGAATTACTTCATTTAATTTTAAGAAAAAATTTTGTTCATTCTTCTTCTGAGCCATGTAGAGCATCCTCATGAATGCTTGAATAGAAATACATTGTATTATCAGGTTTTTTAAGGTCTACAATTTATTTACTTGAGGCCATATGAGCTCCTGATTAGATATATTCCTAGACCTTCTGCATAACCGAGACCAGAGGTAGATCCTGCTACTGTGTCAAGAAAACAGTGCAGTATCTTGACCTTTTGCATTGTATAGCAAAGTAAGTTGCTAATTTCTAATCCTACTGCCAATGTTTGTATTTTAAGAATCTGTTATGATCTTTCCTTTTTTTCTCATAGACTATCCGTTCATCTGGGAAGAGCTACATTTTATTTTTTATAGCTGTCATCTTTTTATGCTCATTTTATCTCTTCAATCTGATATTGGCTGTAGTAACTATGGCATATGAAGAGCAGAACAAAGCTACTCTTGCTGAAACACAGGCAAAGGAAGAATTACTTCAGGATGCTAAAAAAATTCTTGAGAAAGAACAGGTTTGTAAATTGCTGTATATAATAAAGAATAAAATATATATTTTTTTCTTATATCCTTGGACATAACAAACTGTCTTTTCTATCACTGCATTGTCTGACAAATGAAGTACAGGTAGAGATACATGCATCCATGAGGAAAGTTGACATTAATTTCTTGAGGTTGAGGTTTGAACTGCAGATGGATTTCAGGATTGTGTAAGAATACCCACTTTCTGAGAGCCACTGTGTTCAGCTGAGCTCTTTTTGAATGATTGCACACAGAATGTCTACCAGCTGACAAGACCAGGATAGGCAGCCTTTGCCAGGCTAGTACCATTAGTTCCATGTTCATGTAAAGGAGCATCCAGAAACTGCATTAGTTTCTTTGCTGTTGGTTTTGACACGCTACGGATTTATATTTTCCTCTTCTTCTTGGCATAGTATTGCCTAGATTCTTTAATTTCTTGGCCCATAGCAGACTTGGGATCTTGTTTTATTTTATTCCTGAGAAGTTAAGCACCCAGCTGAAGCAAAAACACAGATTGAAAATCATTGGTAAGGTATCATTCATTTATCCTCTGACTTTTGTGAAAGATACCTCCAATTTGCAGCTAGCAATCAAAAAAGTCAGACTTGTAAGAGGACTTAGAAATTTTCCATACCAACTATCCCATTTCATTGTTAAGACAAAAAGCATCACTGTTGTACCAAATTTCTTCTACAGAGCTGTGGATAAGCCTGTGCTATTTCTATGAGTGAAATTTGAGCTTTCAAAGTTTACTTAGTAAAAAAGTTTTAATATTTTAGGATGTAGTTTGAACCCTGATTCTTCTGTTGTCATCGTGCTCAAGATCCGTAGTGAGAAAAGGGAGAGTAAAACAATATGCCTAAATATTCTGTATTTCACATATGGAATACAATATCTGAAGTGACAGGGGCAAGCTTAAATGATGGTAGCTGAAAACTAACCCTGCTTTTATCTTTCAGTCTTAGGAATACAGAATGCAACTCAAACCCCTTTACAGTAGTTTGGTATCCAAAAGGTAATGTATGATCCTAGTCTGTTTATTTGGCTTGTATTAATAGACATACTTTTTGTTGCTTCATTTCCAGATGTTGTCTGCTGGAGAGAGTAATAAAGCCTCCCATGTTGAATCTGAAATGTCAGTTGCTGACTTAGAAAAATCACAAGAAAAAGAGATGAGGGGAGAAAAGCCTGTTTCAAGGCAAAGTTTAATTGTAGGTGATCAAAGTAACGAGGAAAGTATGCTTCGTTCACAGCCTGATCATTGCCACAAGAAGCTGGTAAGTATTCAAAATACAGGATATATTCATTAGACTTGCATGTGATATGGCTGTTTGAAAGAAGGTCTTTCCTTACTTTCCTTCCTTTAGAGGTTTCTTAATATTATAAATATTGCAGAAAGAAACATTAGAGAAGGGACCCCTGCTATTCTATGATTCTGTAATCCACAACTCTAAGACAGTGCCAGTTTGTTTCCTGTTATGGCAACCTAATAGTTGTGCAACCTCTGCTAAAACTGAGCACTCTTCAGTGTACACTTTACTTTTAATTGTAAGAAAAGGCTAAAGATGCCAAAACAAAGAGAAGAAAGTGGATCAGGTGGAAAACTTCAGAGAACATCAATTCCATAAGAACTTGAAGGATTATCTTTCTAGAGCCCTTTCCTGTTTTAAATAGTGGTTTATCAGAGGGCTTCCCGTAACCAGGTGTTTAATTTGGTTAAAAGGAAAAGAACAGCTGAACAGTAAACAGCTTAGTTTTGATGGATGTTCTTAACCTTCCTAAAGGCTTATGCTCTGAGAGTTTGTGAACAGACAGGAATTTCAGAAACAAAGAAACTTGGAAACTTCATTCAGGAAGACACATGAATTTTTAGAGGTTTCTCAATATTACATGTATTGTAGAAAGGGACATTACAGAAGGGACCAAATATGAGAGAAAGAAATGAACAGACAAGTTGCCCTAGTGACTTGGATATGATTAAAATGTTCTAATTGGTTTTTTTTTTAGATTCTGAAAAAATGCAGACTGAAAAAAGGGACATTTTAGCACGCTATTGCAAACTCATTTCACATGTCTATTTTATGACTCTTCTATCAGCTAAGTTTTGCTTAGCTTTGAAGTCATTAAAATAGCAAAGAACAGAAATAAATTAGTTAATATTAAACCCCTAGGGCTAAGGATGTCAGTTTAATTCTATTAATAATAATTTTATGGAATATGTTGTAAGAATTTTCTTATGATGAAAGTCTAAAGTGATGATATTGCATATCGCTGGTTGCATATCTTCCTCATAAAGGAAGTTACCTCAATTGTTGTGCAGAAAATGATCACTAAGACTGTGCATTGTGATCTGGTTGGTAACTCGTTACTAGCTGATAGCTCTAATTCCATCCTAATGCTGGAATCTTCCTTCTTTCTGGTTTTGTCTACCTCAGAGATTGCCACCTATTCTTTATAACCTGTTTTACAACAGTGTAGTCTTTAAAGACTGTATATGCACTGGGTGTGTGTGTACATAGTTAATGTGTCAGGAATATAATCTTTCACTGTAATGAGTATTTTGTAGGATGCAGGTGTTGGCCTGGCTGTTTCTCAGCGTATATCAGGAACACTGAGATCAGCATTCTGTAGCTTTTAGTGAAAACTGAAGTTGTCCCATTCCTAGCTTTAAGCAGTTTGATATTCTTGATAGGCTTAAAATGGATGAGGAAACCAATAATTCTGACTCACTAAATAGCTATTATTAACATTAGTTAATGTTTGTCATTGATTAGAAATAGTTCCATAACCAGTTATTTAAACTGATCTTCAGTCTTCTTTTTGTGTGTTCCTATTATCTGTCTCAAGAAAGTTTGGAATTATTCTTTTTTCCCCTGCTCTCCTGTTAAGGTTTCTTACTATATATGATTATATGCATTTTATAATGGCAAAATTATTTTTAGCAAGACTTTATTTTCAGAAGGAGACACGTGGTAGCATTTTTAATGACATATCCTTGTGTTCACATGATACTTTCTTGTTTTGTCTTATATTCCATTCCTTCAGCAAGGTAAGGCTTCATTACAGTGTATATCTAAAACAAATTTTAAACAATTTAACTGTACATTTATATTATGCTGTGAATAATTTTACATTTGCAAACATTTATTCATATTCTCTTGTTGTACTGTCTTCTGTTGTCTTTCTAACCAAAGAGGCAGATCCTATTGTCTTATGAGTTGTCAATGGACTCTATTAACGATCCCTATCAGAGACAGAGGTTAATGAGTGCAGCCACTATTATTACAGATAACATGAGTAAGTCATTAATTCTTCAGTACTTTTTTCAACTCTGATTGCGTACCTTGACTGAAGAGAGCAAAATATCACAAGCAATTGACATTGTTTAATAATGAGTAGGGGAAATTAAAATCTGAGTTTGAATGAAATTAATATTCTCAGATCACATATAATTGCAACTGTAACTTGAAATTGCCAAGCCTAAATCACACCTGATTGCTCTGCACGATACAGTCACTGGGATTTGTGGCTGAGAGGAAGGCAATGTTGTCACTGTTTTTAGTAAGGCTTTCCAGAGTATTTTTGTATCCCTGTTGGGATGTTAAGGTCTGCATGGGTGAGCAGCCAGCTGATCAGAGAACTGGCTGGATTCTTGGGCTTTGAGAGTCTGGTGGGCATGATACTTTTTACTGTGGGTTAGGTAACCAAATAGAGTACCACAGAGTGGTATCTTAGGATCCTTTCTGTCCTACTGTTTTCATCAGTGACCTGGAGGCGGCAATAGAGTACTTGCTCTCAAAATTCACAGATGACACCAAACTGGAGGAGACTTGTTGATACAGGCATGGCAAGGGACCTAGGCAGACTGATGGCACAGGCCAACAAAAACCTGACAAAAATTCAGCAAGGATAGACTTCTACATAAGTGCAAGAATCTCTTGCAACAGTATAAACTGGGTGCTAGCTGATTGCCTGAGAAGCAGCTCTGCAGAACAAGCCCTTGTCCTTTTGCAGTCCTTTCGGGCAGCAAGCTGAGCATGAGTTCAGCAGGGGTGGCTAACAGCATTCTGGGCTGTATTAAAGGCAGCATAGCCAGGAGACTGAGAAGAATGATTATTACCCTTAATTAAACACTTGTTAGAGCACATACTGTACCCAGTTTTGGTTCCCTACGTTATAGGGAATACCTTGGAAAACTAACTTATGTTCAGCAGAGTGCCACTAAGACAGCTAAGGACTGGAACACTTGCTTTGGGCTGAGCTGATTCAGTATTGCAAAGAGAAGGCTTAAAGGGAAAGTTATCAGTCTTCTAGAATGTGGGACAGTGTTTTGAAAAAGATGGAAGTGGGCACTTCTCTGCTTCTGTGACCATAAGGTACAACTGACAGAACACAATTTGTATGTTTTCCCAAATACAGCAAGTTATTTCTCCTTAGAGCAGGTATGTTCTCATCCCCCAGGATAATGGCAATATGAACGAGTGAGTACTATCACCTGTTTCTATAATCATGAAATTTGTTGCTTATGACCTTTAATACCAGTATTGGTCTTTTTCTTCATACTGTGAGATTATTTGTATGTCACTTTTATCATTTAGAGCAGCAAAATGCGAAGGCGAGATTCGCTTCAGTTTGGAAACGTCTTGTTCAGAAGTATCTGATTTGGAACAGTTGCCCATTCTGGAGAGCAGTCAAAGGGAAGGTGCAATTGATAGCTTTGGATCCACTTGTCGATCTCATAATCATGATTTGCATTATAGTGAATACTTTTTTCATGGCTCTGGAGCACCCTGGCATGTCTGTTTCTGAAAAAAGATTGATTTGCATAAGTGACAAGGTAAGTTAGGTCACTCACAGATCAAGAATGGAGTTATAGCTCCAGACTGACTGGTCAGTCTCATAAAGAGACATACATTTTCAGTGACTTCATGGTGAATTTCTTTTTCCAGGTTTTCACCGTGATTTTTGCAGCAGAAATGGTCTTGAAAATCATCGCCCTAGATCCATACTACTACTTTCAGCAAAAATGGAATATTTTTGATAGTATAGTTGTGATGATTGGCCTAATAAGCTTTCATGAAAATATGACATTTTTCAGGCTGGTAATTATGTCTGTATTCTTTTTTAGAAGTACTTGCATTGTATAGATTTGTGAAAACATTGCAGTGGAAATACCCTCAAATTATTTTATTGTTCTCTTTGTAAGCAAATAGTAAGCTAGCATTGAATGTTAAATTGGAATGAATATTAGATGCATGGCAAAGAATATATGTAATATGTTTATTATGCTGTATATGGGATACTACAGATGCTCTGGCAGTGCTCCCCCTTAGAGATTTGACTTAGTGAGTTCACCACTTCTCTGTTAGGTCCATAGAGTGTCACTAATCAACTACATTTTAGATTTTCCGATAAGAAAATGTGTTATCTGAGCTTAAAGATAGCAAAGGTGCCTTCACTGCTTGTCTTTTCCTAGGTGCATTGTGGCTTTCCTCAAATAACATGGCTTTTCTCAAGGCTTAGATTTAGGAGCAGGCTTCCCAGTTTCTTAGATAAAGGGCTATCTCTCAGATATCTGTGTATAATGTCATTTTTTAACTAATTTTTTTTTTTTTTTACTACACCCTTGCTGTGAATTCAGAATTATATCTGAACTTAAGTAGAAAACTTTTGGATCTGAGCAGCTAAAAACCTTTATATGGAGGGATGAATTATGGTGGGTGGTGTTGAATTTGACAGTGAAGGCAGCGTGATAAACGCAGGGTCTGTTTGTGTGTTTGTGTTGTGCTGTTTGTGTGCTGTTCTGCCTCTCATTGTTCCCTTGTGTTTTACTTGCAGCTCAGGATCTTCAAATTGGCAAAGATGTGGCCAGCCTTAAATACTCTTATGAAAATAATTCTAAACTCAGTTGGTGCACTGGGTAACCTCACTCTGGTTTTGATTATCACTGTATTTATTTTTGCTGTAGTAGGAAAGCAGGTTTTGGGCAAATGTTACAGTGCTAACTTCTACAAAATAAGTACAACCAGGAACTTACGCTGGCATATGAAGGATTTTTGTCATTCATTCCTGGTCATATTCCGAATATTATGTGGAGAATGGATTGAAACCATGTGGGAATGTATGGAAGTGGCTGGACAAGGGCTGTGTCTTCCCATTTTCTTGCTAGTCCTGGTGATAGGAAACTTAGTGGTGAGTTTCAAGCTGTTTTCCATCCCTACTGAACCAAGTTACGTTGGCATCTTTTTCCCTTAGGTAAATGTTATCATTTGAAGAGTATTCCTGCATTTCAGTTTTCTGGATGTTAGCTTGTTTCTATGGTTTCTATTTTCAATTTTTCATTTATTTCCATGTCTTTCTTACACAAGAAGTAACCAATAATTAAAATACACAAAATGATTCATTCTAATAAGAGCACAGGCATGCAGCACTTCCCATAATTCAGTGGTAATTTGCTTTCTTCATCTTTTGTGCTGCTGAGGTCAAGCAACAGAATTGCTTTGAATGCTTACCGACTTACCTTAAAGTATCAAAATGCTACAGTACCCAGATTTTCTAGACTGCATGATTTAGATTCATTCTAATATATGAGTTAGATTTTTTTCTTCCTGTTTGTCCATCTTGCATACAGCTCCCCTAGAAGCTGAAACTTTCTGGAAAATTCTGCATCTTTGCATACCTTTTTTAGAAGCCTAATACCTAACTATATGCTTTGGTAAGAACACTCCATTACAGTGAGCATTCATTCTCATTCTATTACTGACTGGAAGAAGAAATTTTTTTCGTACGCTCAATTTGATAGCAGAGCAGTTGATGAAAGAGAGATTTTTATTTATTTATTTCTCTGTTTGCACAAGAAGGGTTTTCTGATCTTTTTATTTACTTATTTATTTCTGTTAGAAGTAGCGGTGTCTTCAGCTTACTTTATTTCCTTCAAGGTGCTCAACCTATTCATTGCCCTGCTGCTGAGTTCTTTCAATACTGACTCCTCACCGGGACAAGAGGAAGCTGAAAAACAGAGTAAATGTGAGATTGCCATTGCACGGATTTGTAAGGGCCTGCAGTCTGTGAAACTGAGAATTTTGGATAAATGTGGCAAAACCATGGAACAAAGCAAAAAAACAACAGCCAAAAAGAAGACTTTGGGAGAAAGTTCCTTCAAAGACTTAGAGAAAAATAACTATGCTATGACAGATGTTGGAAAGGATGCGGACAACAGTTGTTTTGACATTGGATGTTATAATAATGAAGAGAGTTCCTCAGCAGAACGGAAATACGAAGGCTCTTTAAACTACCATAGTGGCCACATTCCCCTTGCAGTAGTAGAGACTTATACTGATGAAGGTGATGATGAGCAGAGTGTATACACAGAAGGAGAATACAGAAAATGGGTAAGAAGTATTAATGATAGGAAGTGTGCTGTAACTTGCATCTGCAAATACAGTCTTTAAGGCACTGTTGTAAATGTTATTTCTTCTGTCATCTCCACAGTTTTACTTTTTCTTCTTCTAGTAGCTTCAAAATGCAAGAGCTATTCAGCAATCTCAGTTATTCAGCAGGAAAAGTTGGATATCTACTTTTTCATTATTCTTCTCAGTGGTAGCTGTAAATCTGTTTATAGCTATTTTATTTCATTTTATTGTTGTCAATTGCTAAATGAAGTTTTATCAAGACAGACATTCTTATTTTTTGTCTCCTTAGCCTTATCAATGGCATTTGGATATTTTGGAAGACAAGTCTCTAGTTGTAGTGCTCATATATTGCTTCTCAGTTGTTCGGAAGCCAAAGCAAATGCAAATAAGATCTTCACTGTAAAAACAAACAAACAAAAAACCAAACCAACGTGTTTGAGTTTTTTTGCTCCCTTGTTCTCCTCTGTGATATTTTAGATTCTCTTTTGCATATCTTAATTTTGTTGCAAAGGGCAGGAATAAGCTTAATCTATAGGCACTTAAGTGCAGATACCTAAATGCATATAAGTTCTCTGCAGTCTTTTGCCAAAAAGTGAACCAAAAGAAACATTGCAAGACCTTCTCAGACACTTTGCGTGAAGGATGTACCAATACAGACTGGCTAAAGCTGTTAAAGAAGGAACTTCTTTGAAAGTTATTTGCTAAAGCAAGGTAGAAAGCGTCTTAGAGTAGCTTATGATATTTGGGCTCAAAGTGCAGTAACTTAACATTATGCCATGGCAAAAATATGAAAAGCAGATGCTGATCTCACTTAGATTGTTATACGGTCAGTGTCTAGGTGGACTTCTAGAATTCATTTCCTATATTTTTGATCACAAGAGGAGACATTGTCTTATATTTGGGCAAATTTTCAAGAAGCAGAAATTGTTGATTGCCTTAGAGTCATCTTTGACAATTTGAAATATGTTTTGGATTGCATTATGGGTTACTTTGGTTATTTTTACGTGTTATGTACTGTCTTCATCTTGCATCAACAAGAGGACTGAGAGCTGTTAGGGATCACTGAGCTCTTCGGTCTCCAGCTACTGCAATGCAGCTGTAGAGATTGCAGCTGAGCCTCAACAGTGGATGCAGGAACCCATCACTGGGATAAATGTACGTCTTGAGAAATGATAAACATTCACAGTATAACAACAGGACCAAAGTGTTTGAATTGAGGGGGAAAAAAAACCACTTTCTACATGCCTTCAATAGGTATTATATAATTCTCTATAAAAAGACAGACATGCTTAATTTTGTGGATGCTTTACACTTTGATAAATATCTATTCCTTCAAGAACAACTCTCAGGAAGAAAAAGATGGAAAATAATTGTTTTGCATCACTTCATTTAGGAAGACAGATTGAGAGACAGAGAGCAGTGCCGAAACTCAAGTCTCCTGAGTCAGATTTCTTGGACTTCAGAAACGTACAAAAATAAAGAGCAAGAAGAGGTATTTGTAACAGTTACCATCTTCTGAGTGTTCTAGGGATTAACATTTTCATTCTTATTCAGCAATAACAGGACGAGCATTTTCCAAAGTCTTAATTGTGCAGCAGGTGGTGCTTTGTGACAGTAATTTATAACAGAAATCATAGAATTGTTAAGGTTAGAAAGACCACTAAGGTCATCTAGACCAACTGTCAACCCATCACCACCATGCCTACTAAAACATGGAGCTTTGAGTCTCATGAGCAGCCATTGCTAACTGTGTAACTAAATATATTACTTTCTACAAGTGAACAGAAATTAAGCAAGGAGCATTCTTTAAACTCAGTTGATTCACTCATCAGTTCTGTAGGTAACTGTTTGCCATCATCCTTCAGTGTAAAAATTTATTCTCTAAAACAGGTCCACTCAAATAGCTTCTCATCTAGAAGCTATAGCTTTTAGCTTAGCTAATGCAGTGTAGTTCCACGTTAATAAATAAATAAATAAATATGCAAAAAAAGGTGAATATTTGTAGCTTACCACCCAAAAACAAAATGAGAATTCGGTAATTCTGAATCATTACCTCCAAAAATCCAAGCACTTTAAGATGTGCTGGTTTTAGATAAAATTCCCCGGAGTTTTATTTGGTGTAAATTACTTAATTATATAAATGTGGGTTTAAATCATTTTTGTCTATGTCAGTGAACTGAAGTTAGTGTAGACCATCATGGCTGTCAAAAGAGACAGCCCTCCCTTTTCTTGGGTTCTTATTCCTGTACCTGTCCCCATGCCTTGCCTTTCCATGTCAGGGCACTTACACTTTTGGCCTGATTTATGCTTGTTTTCCATAATGACTTTAGTTTTCTTTATTCCTTTATTTGAAGGAGAGGGAGATTTTATTTAGTTCGAATGTGCTTTAAATGTCTTTATTAGGGGAAAAACAAATAATTTTCTTCTTTGCCTTCTTCTGTGCAGGGATTTGATGTTGGTAGCTATTCTGAAGCCAGCACCGTGGACCCAGTCACTCTTATAGACCTGTATCCCCAGCCTAAAAAAACACATTTACCTAAGGACTGTTGCACAGAAAGTAAGTATATCTTATGTATCACAGGGATACCAAATGAACTAATATTCAAAGGTATCTGTTTGAATGTTTCCAGATTGACAGATGTCATTCTCCTGAGCAGTTTGTACAAATAAAAAGTCAAATAAATATAGCCAGAGCCAGCACAGAACTGGAGCAGGACTGAGATGCCTGAACACAGGCATTTAGTTCTGTATGGAATGCCTGAGAGTACCCGTGATAACTGCATAGAGCTGGCAGAAATGACACAGGCACTATAGGGTACCCCAATGGGCCTAAAATGGATCTGAACACCTGTGTTTAGGCTGTGAAATGCTGTCTTTGGAGTGTGATTCACGCTTAGATTGTGACACCAGGCTGTAGTCGAGTGTATGTGAGTGAGGGCATTTAATAAAGCACTTCTGAAGGGGCAGATGGAGGTCAGCCAGGATATACATCTTGACTTCTGGTATCTGAAGTGGCATTTCAGCTGTCCGAAATCTCAGTGCAGTGGGTGAATATCCACTCAGTGCATCCAATGGAATTTAAAAGACTGTCTGGTTTATCCCAGCGTGGACATCTGTATTTAATTGCCTCAGCAGCTCCTTAGACTGCGTGGACTGTCATGTTTCAATCATGTTACCTTTGAAGATGAAAGGATGTGCAAAATAGCAAGCAGAAGCTTATTGCAATGTTTGTGCAGAGCGATCAAGTGAAATAATGAATAAAAGTAATAATTTACTAAACCAGTCATAAGGTCATCTCTCTTTTAACAGCAAAAAGCATAGATGTGAGATAATAAAACCAGCAAGAGTTTTTCTACAGAGCTGTGATGCTTTTTCATATGGAATACTTGTGTGTTTGTATACACAAAGCTTTCTCTGCTTTTTCCATGTATGAAATACATTATAAAAAGCAGTTCTGTGTGCCTACAGATGTTGTCTTTTCTTCAGCTGTAGATCCCTCCAGCCGCAGCATGGTCATATGAGTGAAACAGCACATTCTTTGTGCGCTCTTCATACACTTTTTACATTCTGTGGCACTATATTTTCCATTAAGCTCATATGCTTTTTTTTTTTTCTTTTCAGGTTGTGTCAAACATTTTCCTTGCTGCAGCATAGATATCACTAAGTTTCCAGGCAGCACTTGGTGGAAATTTAGAAAAACCTGCTACAAAATTGTCAAACATAGCTGGTTTGAAAATTTTATCATTTTTATAATAGTACTGAGCAGTGCAGCATTGGTAAATTTCATTCAATTTCTCAAACTTTGAATGGAGGGTTGTCAACTGGTGGTGGTGGGAATGGGTGGATAGATCACTAGAAATATTGGCCATAGGAGACATGAAGTGGAGATGGAGGTAGTATGATAGAGGACTAGGGGATGAAAGGAAGTAGGAAGACATTGCCAGAGGATTGGTGAGGAAATAATGCAGCTATTAAAGGAATTGGGAATTGATTGGCAGTATCAATAACTTACAATAACTTGGTAGAGCAGCAAATCTGTTAAAAGCAAGTGAACAAGACAATGAAGTGATCACACAATAAAGCATTTTCCAAAACCCTTACTGACAGCAAGGATTTTCAGGGGTTTTGTGAGAAATTCAAAACTTCTGGAAAGAACAGACAAGGTGTTTGTTGTGTTTTTTCATACCTGTATTACAACTCTGCAGATTGACTGAAGGTGGTGGCAGCTTTGGAAGGTTTAGGCCTGAAAGTGATTGGTTAATGTGTTTAATTTAAACTGAGCTATGAGGGATTTCAGGGTTTAAAAATTATCTACTTATTTGGGAAGCTAAGATTTTTGGTAGCCATATCAGGCACTCATCAGGTGCTTATTGAAGAAGTCTAGAACAGAAATAACCCGAAGATTTTCAACCAATCTGAAAATGATGTTTACTATTTAGATTTTTATTTCTACGCATAAAAATAAGTTGCCAATAACATAACATGAAATGGGTAGAATAAACCATACTGTGCAATTCTAAAATAATTTACTGTAAAATTACTAAACAGCCTTAAAATTAATTCTGAAATTCCAGGCATTTGAAGATATTTACCTTGACGAAAGAAAAACAGTTAAGCAGCTCCTTGAGTATGCTGATATGGTATTCACTTACATCTTTATTATGGAGATGCTTCTGAAATGGGTAGCTTATGGTTTGCACAGTTATTTCACAAATATGTGGTGTTGGCTCGACTTCATCATTGTGTGTGTAAGTATTATATTGAACTTACATTTAGAATTCTGATTTTTTTTCTATATAAAGAACTATATGGAAAATTGGATTGAGATTAAACTGGATTGTAAAAGACAGTTTCAAGAAGCTGAAAAGAATTGCAATCAAATGGAACTGTAGACAAATTTAAATGGAAATTCTAGGTGATAACAAATTACTTAAAAGTGTTTTAGTGCTGTTGTTGAGGACTATCTCAGTTACATAAATCTTCTCCGTAGTAAAGAGAGAGTGCAATTAGCAATCAGAAATGAAATTGAGTTAGTTAAGATGATAGAAAAATGTGAAAGTGCTGGCAGCTCCATCATACAGAAACAGAAAAAAGTAGAGTTGCTTATTTAAAAGAGAACAAATTTAGATGAATAAATCCTGGCAGTTATAGAATCATAGAATCACAGGGTTGGAAAGGACCTACAAGATCATCTAGTCCAACTGTCCTCCTGTCACCATTACCACCCACTAAGCTACTAAGCCATATCTCGTAGCACCTCATCCGGATGCCTCTTGAACACCGCCAGGTTTGGTGACTTCACCACCTCCCTGGACAGGCCATTCCAGCTCCTGACCACTCTTTGAGTGAAGAAGTTTTTTCTTTTATCAAATCTAAATCTCCCCTGGTACAACTTCTGGCCGTTTCCTTGGGTCCTGTTTGTTGTCTGGGAGAAGAGGCCAAACCTCTCTTCATCACAGCCTCCCTTCAGGCAGTTGTAGAGTGCAGTGAGGTCTCTGCTGAGCTTCCTCTTCTCCAAACTAAACAATCCCAGCCCAACTGTGAATACTCAGAAATTTCAACAGAAAAATCTAACTGTGACTGTATAAAAAGAATGTAAAGCATGACTCTAGCAATTACAGATCAGCAATTTTCACAGCGAAGGTGACCAAAACAGTGAAGAGCATGAAAATGCTCTAGACAAGAAGATAATAAATTCAGTTAGGAAGAAAGAGACAAATAATGACAGTGGGGAAAAAAATAAACCCTAACTATTGAAAGATTTTTTTCTAATGCTTTCAGCTCAGTTTCTGTCTTAAGAGGATTTAAAATCAAGACTGTCTACCTTTTGAAAGAAAATATTTTTTTTTTTTCTATAAAGATGTGGACATGACATGAAATTACTAGATAGGCTTCTGAGAATAATTATAAAGACAAGGAGAATCATTTATTTGAATACTTTCAAACCTTATATTCTGTGGAATTACCATAGTTGCATTTTTGTTGTTATACTGACCTTCTGAGGTATTACAAAAACTGATTTTGAAAGAAAAGCCGAACATATATATGTTAATAAAAATGAAAAAATGCCATTATTTGAAAAATGTCTGAAAAAATAAAATTACCTATTAGGTATAGCTGTGAGTAAATATTTTTAGCATTTGATTTACTGATCAGAGCTACAATCACCATTGATCTGTGATTGTCTGCAAACAGAAATGGAGTAAGCTTTTGAATGCCAGTTAATAATCTCATTTTCAATTCAATAAACACAGATTTCTTGTGTTTCCTGGGGGCTAAGAAAAAATTCAGGACACAGTTCACAGTGTTCCTCTGAGAGTGCCCTGAAGTCTCTCAGGACGCTGCGAGCACTGCGGCCTCTACGAGCTTTGTCAAGATTTGAAGGGATAAAGGTATGGATATTGGGAGGGGTGTGTATGTTTTGGAGCAGGTGCATCTGAAGTTATTATGAGATAACATCTCTATCCGGGGACTTGAAATAGCATTAAGATGGTTGTCATTTCAAAAATAATTTCATATAATTATATAAATACAAATGAGAGAAGGAAATTGAATTATAGTGTGCTGATACAATGAATTATGGTGTACATCAATGAGACTACTTAAATATTTCTTCACATTTCCAAAATTTCACTACATCTGTAAAAGAAACAGACTTTTTTTTTAAACTGGTACATTTCTGAAGCCCATTCCTTATTTTACTTCAGACATGGAAAACATTTGTCCAATTATCCCAAACAAACTGTTACACAAGGAGGATTCTGTACCATGGAAGTTGTATTTTCTGTTGATCTCCATGGCCTAGGAAGTGTAATGACTACAGACCTTTCTTATTTTTTCCTTCCTCCCTCAGACAAGAAGTTAGGAACTGGAAAAAAATGATTAAATAATTCACTGCTTCAGCTGAAACTATTCACTTTTTGTAGCTCCTTTCCATAATTCCCCTTCTTTAAACTGCTGTGATTGTATCAACTTACCTTGACAGGTATCTCTGGGTAGGGTCCCTGCACTGGGTGGGTGTGACAGAGGACAATCCTTTGCATACTTAAATTGGGTGGGACTTTATTAACAGAGGAGGAGATTCTTCTTATTTAACCTTAGTCTGCTCAGAGCAGTTTCTATCTGGAGCATTTAAAGCCAATGGGAAGAAATAAGATATGTGATGTGATGTAAATTATCTGACCTATGTTAGATTACAGAATGTGATGAGATGCTAAAGTCAGGCCCCAGGATGGCTATTGAGCAAATTCTCCTTACAAATGTGAAGGACAAGAAATCAGATGGAATCAACCGGTGTGAATTTATGAAGATTGTCTATGGCAAGATGTCTGAGGAAGGGAAAAGTTATCCATGGTCTCATATGGAGATTAAATATGGTTTGGGTAGATGAACTAAAATGAAAATTGGCTGAACTGCTAAGTTCAGTGTGCAGAATTGAGTTAAATCCTAGATCATTATTGATGGCTCAGTCCTGGGGTCCATACTACTTAAAGCTTCATTAGCAATCTGAATAATGTAGCTGGAGAGGTGAAGGGTATAGCTTGTTCTGTCAGGGGAAGAGAAGATTAAAAGGAGGATCACGTGAGATCTAATTAGATAACAGATCTAATTGTTGTCTTTAATTACCTAAGTTACAGGAAATTGAACTAAAGTTTTCTGATAGGACTGCATCGGGAAGATGAGAAAGAATGAGTTGGCAGTGAGTGATATTCCTATTAAATAAGATAATTGTCATGCGGATGTAATCGTTTGCCTAGAAAGGTAGTGGAACCTCCATCCTGGGGAAAAAAATCAGAACGTGACTGGCTGAGACCCTGAGCAATATGATCTAGGTTGGAACAGCTGATGTGTATTCCTAGCATATTACGTACTTCTAGTGAATATTATCCAAGGCCAAGATAAAATTCTTGGAATTTTCTCATAATTCTAGCAGTGATCTGTTTCCAGAGAACTCTTCATTATGCCCCACCACAAAATGACAAAAAAAGGGTGAAAAGAAATAGAAGATAGTCCCAAAATTCCTACTGGCAACAACCATGGTCCTTCTTGTCAGCATTAATGTGCTGGGTTCCTGAATGCGAGTTTTTGTTGCTGCTTGAGCCAGGTCTAGCAATGTTACCAGCAGAGACACTCAAAAGCTGGAATCTCATTTTCAGTGGTATCATTTCTGTAAGAGATCTAATGCGTACCGCAGTCTTGCATTCACCTTGTCCTCAAGCAAACCTAAATGAAGAAAGAGAGCTAACAAAAAAAAAAGTCAGTCATGTTGGAAACCTAATTGTTTTGCTTCTTGTACTGTTTGCAGTCAGTTCCTAATGGTTATCACGTGAGGCCCATTTTGTTGTGGAGGTCAAGCTTGTGTTCTCTTACAAAACTTCTCCAACGTAAATGAGGATTATTTATGGCATGGTATTATATAAGGACAACCTGTTCCCCTATACCTGTCTTTAGGGTCCAGAGCCACTATAGGCTACCTTTTTTAATGTACATCTTTTACTCAAGGATAATTCTGGTTGCCATCTGTTCTGCTTCCTCAGAATGACAAGACAGATAGCACAAGATGTTAAGACAAGCTTGGTGTCAGCTGAGGGTTGGCTTTAAATATGTCATCTGCTAGTTGCTAGTCATCTGTGAGTGAGAAGCTTCGTAGATACCAAAGAAAAAAGCAGATGTTTTCGGGGGAGAGGGAAGGTGTTCTACTGAATGTGACAAGTTATTCTTTCTTTTCATTCATGTTATTTGTTTAAGGTTGTTGTGAACGCCCTTTTGGGAGCTATCCCCTCGATCCTGAACGTTTTACTCGTCTGTGTTGTCTTCTGGCTCCTGTTTAACATTGTAGGAGTAAAACTACTTGGAAAAAAATTTTGGAAATGCGTGCCTGAGGCAGGAGATAACAGAGAAGTTCACAACAAAAGTGACTGTAATAATTATGGAGGGAAATGGACAAATAGCGATGTAAACTTTGATCATGTTGGGATGGGATACTTGGCTCTTCTCCAAGTGGTAAGTTCTGTAAAAATATACTCAGCTTCACTTTCTTCAAGAAAGCCCAGCCACAGGATGCCACTGCACTTGTTTTTCTTGCTGAAAGTGATGATATTTTCTAGCTTAAATAAATATTTTTCATGCTTGTAAGCTGCTCAGTTCCTGATAAAATACACTCTTACATATGCAACTTTGTTTCATGGCTTTTTGATTCTTATTGCAGTTTTGATAAATATACCAACCCTGAAATGTTCATGGATTTAAAGCACTCATATTATCTTGAGCAAAAATTAGTTTTGTGTTGGGGAACAGAGAAATAGCTCAATGCAGTTTGTATTTCTGATATATAAGTCATGAAGTGTCTGGATGCTAACTTACTGATCTTAGTACCACAAGAACATGATGGAAACACCTTTTGAAGTGCTTCCTCTCTCCATGTTCTATCTAAGTGTTCCTTGCCCTGCATCCTCAAAGCCTTCTAGAATCCTCAGAAATGATAAAACTGATGTTTGTCTTAGAATTTATTTTCTGTCTTTTAGGATATACTTGCTAGTTGAACATAAACTTTTACTGTTTTCCAAGAAATACAGAATTTACAAAAACCTTGATTAAAACAATTAATGGTTCACACCCATTTTTTAGAATTTGTTTCTCTTTACTAATTAAGTAGATCACTAGAACATTTTTGTAGCACACTGCTCACTTTTCTTTGACTGTAAACACATTTATGTTAGCTCTACCTCATCTTTTACTTTAATTTTAATTTTTTAATTTACTTTTAATGAGAATAAACTCAGTGATGTAATTATTTTCAGGCAACTTTTAAAGGCTGGATGGACATTATGTATGCAGCAGTGGATGCACGTGAGGTGGGTCACTTCTTCTCACTTCTTTCCTCCCCCCCTTTTTTTTTTTTGTTTTAGACATGCAGTGTATTTTTTCAGCTTTATTTTCATTATCAAATGAGAAATACATTCAGATCAGTGCTTTACACAATGCAGTGAAACAGAAGTCTGTGGAATACCAAATACCTGGCACTTAGATGAGAGAAAATGTGTTGAAATAGAGTGATGCTGCACAAGATGTTGCATGTTTTGTACAAGTCTTTTTTAGGAACAGAGTTGAGGAGATCTTAGAGGGATTATGCCTCTGAAGCAAATTTTCCTTCATGTTCAGCAGGTATTTATGAAGGCTTGTTCCCTATGTTAGATATTCTTACTATTCCCCATTTCTGAGTGGTGTTTCTTACTCTCGTTAGTACAGTATGTTTTAACTTTTACATATTTAATTTCATCTGCTATTTCCATTTTCATTCAAACACCAATCATGAAGTAGCTGCTAATTAAAAGTAAGATCCTTGCTTGAACAGTTGATCATAGCGAGCCAGCAATTTAAACTGCTGCTTTTCTGAGGTAGTGTTCAAAAGGTTGGTAACTCCACCAAAATGTTTCAGCCTGAGTTGTTTTTCTGATTCAGGCATTTGCAGTATCCCTTCTGATTGGAAATTATTATTGATTACTTAAGTAATTTGCTAAAGCTAGGTTTGGTATCTTCCTTTACAAAGAGCTACAAGACAGAACAAGACTTGTTCCACATGTAAATGTTTAAATACAAAAAAAAAGTGTTACAATAAAAAAATAGTTATTATAGATTGGAAATAACAAAGCTGTTATTATCTAATTTTTACTAATATTTTTTCCTTTTTTTTTTTTTTTTTTTTTTTTTTGGTAACAGGTTGATCAACAGCCAGAATTTGAGGCATTCTTTCCTATGTATTTTTACTTTGTGATTTTCATTATTTTTGGATCTTTCTTCATGCTGAATCTCTTCATTGGAGTGGTAATCAGCAACTTTAACCAACAAAGGAAAAAGATAAGTACTGTATGAAATAAATAATTCATGTCTCTTGTAATCCCAATTTGATTGAGTCTGTGCCAGTTTGGCATGTAGATTTATACAGATTTCAGGTAACTACTCATAGAGATCTAAGGCTTGGTGAATAAAAGGCTTGGTGGCCTTTTATGGTGGAGCTACAGCATCAGAGGATAAAGAAAGAGAACGTGATGTAACCTACCTGGACTTGTGCAAAGCATTTGACATTGTCCTGCATGACACCCAGGTCATCAAATTGCAGAAAAATGGATCTGATGGATGGACCACTCACTGGATAAGGAATTGGGTGGATGGTTGCACTCAGAGAGTTGTGATCAACAGCTCAGTTTCCAAGTGGAGACTGGTGACGAGTGGCATTCCTCAGGGACCAATCAGGATTGGTCTTACTTAACATCTTTGTAGGTGACATGGACAGTAGGATCGAGTGAATCCTTAGCAAGTTTGCAGATGACACCAAGATGAGTGGTACAGTTGACACGCTACAGGGAAGAGGTGCTATCCAAAGGGACCTGGCACCGGGGTCAGTGCAATCTCAAGCACAGAGACAGATTGGGAAGAGAATGGCTTAAGAACAGCCCTGAGAAGAAGGATTTGGGAGTATCACTTGATGAAAGATTTGACATGAGCCTGCACTGTGTGTTGCAGCCCAGAAGGCCAACCATATCCTGGGTTGCATCAAGAGAAGTGTCAAGAAATGTGACCAGCAGGTCGAGGGAGGTGATTCTGACCCTATACTCTGCTTTGAGACCCCACCTGGAGTACTGTGCCCAGTTCTGGAACCCCCAACACAAGAAGGACATGGAGCTGTTGGAACAGGTCCAGTGGACTTCCCCTATGGGGCTGGCTGAGAGAGCTGGGACTCTCTTCCCCTATGGGGCAGGAGAAGAAGAGGCTCCAAGGAGACTTCATAGAGGCCTTCAAGTACCTGAAGAGGGCCTACAGGAAACCTGGGAGGGACTTTTTATAAGGGCATTCAGTGACAAGATGAGGGGAAATAGTTTTAAACTGGAAGAAGGTAGGTTTAGACTACATATCAGGAAGACGTTCATTACTGTGGTGGTGGTGAGAGGCTGAACACGTTGCCCAGTGAGGTTGTGTCTCTTCCCTGGAAGCATTCAAGGCCAGGCTGGATGGGGCTGTGAGCAATCTTCTACAGGGAGGTGTCCCTGCCTATAGCTGGGGGGTTGAAACTAGATGATCTTAAATGCCCCTTCCAACCCAAATCATTCTATGATTGTGCTCTAAAGACTTTCTGTGGACAACAGAACAACCCTTTTTGCTGAGTGGAAACACCTAACAAACATGGTAAGGATGATTAAACCCCACAAATACTGATGGCAGAAGTGGCAGCTGTTTTCCTGGTGAAGAAACTTGGAAAGTCCTTGTTAATCAGAACTTTTTCTAAAACTAGCTTTGTTAAAAAAATAAAAATAAAAAAATCTAGTCTTCAGTAAATTACTCTACAAATTAATTTATTAAGTTAAAAAAAAAAAAAAGAATTCTGTAGTCAGATCCAAACCCCCGGAAAAAGACAGATAACCATGTAAAGGCTTCTTAAAGCCCAGGAGGACTGCTTCCTCTCCATATTGTACTGGATTATTGAAAATTTTTATTAAGTCAGAAGCTGAAGGAAAAATCTTGAAAAACAAAGGAAGTGAAAAGCAACAGTTAGCCTTCCCTGGTAAACTTTAGCATCTGGAACCTTATTTATTATCAAGCTTATTTGTTGATTGAGTTCTGTCCCTGATTCATTTAGGAGCTTAATATATCCATAATAATATGGGTAATTGAGTCCATGAATCCACTGGGGAGTCTTATAATAAAACAAGTAAGCATTTTTGTTGGCAGACTGACAGGAGGTTTGCAATTTCAAGGTACGCATATGAAAGACAGTCTCCACAGGAGCAATTTCATTATTTCCATAGGCTGAATTTTTCATCATTTCCACAGGCTGACTTTTACTCCAAGCAACAAAGCACTGCTGCTTTGGGTAGAAGATAAAAAGGCACACAAGAAATTTGTTGTCTTTCTGCATCTGGTCAGAGAAGAGATATGTATGAGGGGCAACTGTCCAATTTCACGGTCATAATTCCCTTTTACAACAAAGTACCAGGCATGATCCCAGCTGACAGCAGTAATGTTAGTTAAGCAACTGATGAGCCCGAACTCTTTCTGGAGTTTGATGTGGATTTAACACTTTTTTCTGAGTACATGATCTAAGTGTGTATTTTTTTTTTTCATTTCTTTTCTCCTTTTGGGGGGTTTTCATTGTGATAGACTGTAATAAATGTAAATAAATGTAAATCTAGCTCTTGCTAGAGCGATTGGGAGCTTAGATGCCCTAGGAGATGTTGTTACATGCTGGTTTTACGAAATGCTAATCATTCAGTGATTCTGTGATGGCTTCTCCTGGATAATTGCTAAGTAATACAGATGGCATAGGCAGTAAATAGAACAGTACCAGAAATTTGTGGTAAAGAGAATCCCACAGAATTCAGTCCCAAAGTGCTTTATCTTCCTTGGTAACTCAGCCATGCACTTCTTCTCTGGCCTTTCCCAAAAATATAAATGAAAAGCATTTTATTGATGAGTTCTTCTGTTGTGGTTAAAATATGAAATAGGTTCCTCAGAACTTCAGAAGGGCTCTCCCAGCTGAGGAATCTAACTCAGGAATACTGATCAGAATTGATTTTCACCAAGCTCTGATCATTTTTTTCAGCACCCCTTTTCAAAGAAAAGGAGAAATACTGAAAGAGTTTCAGAATTCAGATTTTTTTTTGTGTTATTTTTGTTGTCATTGTTTGTTTTCAACATAAACTTGCTGGTGTTTATTTAGTCAAGTGCCTAAGCTTCAAGTAACAGTATTCTTTCCCTCTACTTAGGTGGAAAAGATCTCTTTTTGACTGAGGAACAGAAAAAGTACTATAATGCCCTAAAAAAACTCGGATCCAAGAAACCTCAAAAACCCATCCCAAGACCATTGGTGAGACCATTTAAAATGGAGCATGGTAGAAAATATAAAGATGGTGTCCAGTTTAAATCGTGCAGCAGGGCATCTGGAACTAAACTTACAAGTTGGAGCCCATCATCAGCCCACAACTCTGCTTATACTAAAATGTCTGCTTCAATAATTATTCCTATGCACAGAGTTTTCCTTTTGTGTAGTTTTTTTCTAAGGAAATGTAGTTGCATGATACCTGAGAATACTTGGCCACGTACTGAGTGTTATCTTAAAATGTCCAAAGAAATCCCCTAAAATGCTTCTAGCACCATATTGTTAATTTTTTATTGTCTTAAATTCGAACCAAAAATTACTGTTTAATACTTAAGTGTTGCCTGAGTCTTAGAAGTAACATGAATCCATTCTCTCTCTCTCCACAGAATGCATTTCAAGGATTTTTCTTTGATATAGTGTCACACAAAGCATTTGACATTAGTGTGGTGACTCTCATCTGCCTAAATATGGTTGTGATGATGGCAGAAAGTGACAAGGAAGATGTCAGGGATGTTCTTAAAAGGATCAACTACTTCTTTGTGGCAGTATTTACTGGGGAATGCGTCATAAAAATAATAGCCTTGAGACATTACTTCTTCACCATTGGCTGGAACATATTTGATTTAGTTGTTGTGGTCCTTTCACTAGTTAGTAAGTATCAACTGCTGCTAGATCAGATGGTGCGTCTTAACATTCAGCCAAATTTCAAAATGAAGTAACAATTGACATATATCTGATAAATTCCAGGTCCATTTTACAAACCATACACAAATTGATTCCTTCTAAAATGTTATGTGCTGTTTTCCATTTTATTTTTTGCAGAGTATTAAAAGAATCCTTCCTCTTCCTTCCTCTTCCTTCCTCTTCCTTCCTCTTCCTTCC
>NW_024962334.1:45333909-45580994 GCF_019238085.1 Lagopus leucura | reverse complement strand
TTCCTTCCTCTTCCTTCCTCTTCCTTCCTCTTCCTTCCTCTTCCTTCTTTCTTTCTTTTGCGAATATGAGTTTTATTGAGTAATTACCAGAATAGCATTTTAATGAAGCAGCATCTTTTCTAAGCTGTGGTACTTACGTTGTGGTAGTCTCAATGTTTTTCTACTTTTGATTTGTAAGTAATCCAAGTAGCCATCATTTTCTCCGTAAAAGTAATTTGGGGTTAAATTTCATTTGTATGAAAAATGGGAGACTTTTATTTCCAGGACTTTCCTTTGAGAAGCCAGATCTTGAGAGCTGGTGAGGAAAGCTTAGGAAAATTGAATAGCTTAACACCATTCTTTGTCTTCATGACCGTGTGTGGCTGTGGAAACTCCTCTCATAACCTTTGCGCAAAGACAGCGTAGTAAAGAAAAACTGGTCTGAAAAACTGTTTTCTGTTTCATCCCTATTCACGGAAGCTATTCCATGAAATCCAAAAGACTGCTGGTTCTTAGGTCATCTGTTTGTAATCGTACTTTGCTACTGCTGAAGGCAACGGTAGGATCATTGGAATGAATTGTGATGGAGGATTAATAGTGATAACAGTTCTATTTTCTTTTTCTCTGGTCTCTCATCTGAATACCAAGCATTGTAGTCAATTTCAGCTTTTAACATCTGGCTCATGCCAGCAGGAGCAGTTGGACAGCAGCTAGGGGATGAGCCTCACAGCACAGAAGCCAAATGATTTGTAAAGGGTTTTTTAAAAATACTACCATGCTTCATCCCCTGAGTTACAGAAATTTGTGAGAATGCATTTTTCACATTAAACAGAAACTTGATAATTCTGCAATATTTCAAGGTATTACAAATTGTTTTGCTTTTCCTAACCTCTTTCATAAGCCATTGCAATACTGGTGATAATCTTTTTACTTGAAAGCGATGTGATATGAAGTGATGAAGTTGATGACTTACCTGACCCAAAGCATGGAATGTAACAAAATGACCATAAATGCAGAATGCCCTTGATACGTCCTGAAAATATTTTCTTTTTTTCATTTCAAAGGTATTGCACTTGCTGAAGCCTTTTCAAAGTTCTTCTCTCCTACGCTTCTGAGAATTATTCGTTTGGCACGAATTGGCCGCATCCTGAGGTTGGTCAAAAGAGCCAAAGGAATTCGAACTCTTCTTTTTGCCTTATTGATGTCTCTTCCGTCTCTGTTCAACATTGGCCTCTTGCTATTTCTGGTTATGTTCATTTATGCTATTGTGGGCATGACAAATTTTGCCTGTCTTGCCTGGGAAGGTGGGATCAATAACCTTTTCAACTTTCAAACTTTTGATAGTAGCATGCTCTGTCTCTTCCAAATTACAACGTCAGCTGGCTGGGATGGCCTCTTGAGTCCAGTGTTAAAAGATTCCAAAAACTGCGCTCCCAACGTAGCAAATAAGAACAGCACTACTTGCAAAAATGAAGTGGTTGGTATTACATTTTTCGTAAGCTATGTCATCATATCCTTCCTTATTGTTGTAAATATGTACATAGCTGTCATCTTAGAGAATTTCAGTGTTGCCACTGAAGAAAGTGCAGATCCTCTTTCTGAGGATGACTTTGATATGTTTTATGAAACCTGGGGAAATTTCGATCCTCAGGCAACGCAGTTTATTGAATATTCTGCACTTTCAGACTTTGCAGACGCTCTGGCAGAACCCTTACGCATTCCAAAGCCAAATACAATTCAGCTCATATCCATGGACCTCCCAATGGTGAGTGGAGATAAGATTCACTGCTTGGATATCTTGCTTGCCTTCACTAAACGGGTTTTGGGAGAAACTGGAAATTTTGAAGGTCTTGAATTACACATGGAAGAAAAATTTATGGCTGCCAATCCATCTAAGGTTCCCTACAAGCCAATTACTACTACACTTAAAAGAAAGCAAGAGGAGGTGTCAGCGCTTGTTATTCAGAGGGCCTTCAGGAGGCATTTGCTGCAGCGTTCTCTGAAACATAAGCCTTTCTTAAACTGTCGCAGACGTTACAACAGTGCGGTGTACGCCAAAGAGGTGCATGAGAAAGATGGTCTCATTGCATCAATGCTGAGTGAAAATTATGGGAGGAAGCTAGATAAATCTCAGACTACATCTTCCATCTCCCTCCCGTTATTTTATGATGGTATTGCTGGAACAGATGCTAATAAGGTGGGCACATAGTTTGTCCCAAGCTGCAGCATTTGTGATAAAACTGACAGCTGTTTTCTGGCAAAGAAAACGTTTTGCTCCCAGAGCATGGTATTCTAAATGTAAAGAGATTATAATATCTATTAAGTATGGTAATTATTCTATTTTGCAAATGCTCCTTAAATAAGATTGCCACAAATATGTCATAAAAATTAGATGAAACTCAAACTATGGATTTTTTTTTTTTTTTAATCAGCTGGTGGAGCTCCTGAGTTAATTTTTACTTGTGTTTTTTTTTTTCTATTTTGTTCCTTCATATTTCTGATTATATGGAAAAAATCTGTACAAGGTGTGCTGTAATATGGTCAGTAGGCACACAGGGCTGTAGAACAATGCATATCTCCTCAGAGAGAATGCCTGGATTGTAAACTTGCTTGTTGTAGCAAAATGAAATAATTACTGCATTATCTGTGAAGGCGCTCATTCAGGATGCTTAAATATAATCACTTGTAGGTTGTCTGAGACCATCTTCCTCCTGGTTCCTTTGGGAGTATTTACACTGAAGGATTCTTGATGTCTTTACACGTGCAACTAAGTGGATTTAGCAAATGATCCTCCAGTGGCTGTGCTTGAAGGTTATACGTAATGTGTTCTTTGTGTCATTCAACGCAGGAAAACTGTGATGGCAGTGTTTGAAAAATCAAAGGGGCTTGTGTAAGAGCTGTTATTTCATGGAAGTCTTAACAATTACTGTACCTAAGTATAAATACTGGCTTTAAAACAACAACAACAACAACAACAAAACGTATGGATGAGTTTGTATTAACATTACTTTCACTGTTTTTTATCAGATTGGTTCCATCAGGTGAACTGACACAGTTGTCTCAGATCTGCTGATGAACTGTGGGTAATTAATAAAGAGCTCAGATGCTTACATGGTTTTGTCTGGTTTGCAAGAGGTGTCTTATCTTTCAGTTTTGGTTTATTACATGACACAATCTGCTGTTAGAGAATACAACCACAGCAGGGGCTTGGAGCTTGATTAAGGGGCCTTCCAACCTCAGCCATTGTATTGTTCTATGAAATAGAACTGTTCAATAGGACAAAAAAAAAAAAAAAAAAAAAAAAAACTCTGAAAGTTTTACTCATTATCAAATCAAAAAGATTAACACTTCTAGCCCATGTATCAAGTAATTACTTCTCACAGTTATTTCCTGTACTAAATACTATTAAAACATGAAAAATAAAGGCAAATCTAAGCATAGGATAAGTAGAAGCACATCAAAGTTGAGAGCTAACAAGTTTAGGATTGAACTGTATTACTTCCAGAGCAGCTTACATTTGGGAGAAAAAAAAAAAAAAAAAAAAAAAAAATTGACCTTGCAAACCTTTTGGGACAACTCAGATTTGTGTGCATGGACATAGTGGCTGTGCTTGGCACCATTCCTGTGCACCACAGGTTGCTTTTGTGCACAGCGAGTGATGCTCTGCAGGCAAAACTACTTCTGTGAGCCGCCGTGAGTTGTCAGCTCGTGTTCGACAACGAGGTGCCGTTAGATGGCAGCGTTTACTGTGCTTTAGAAGGTGGCCAGTCAAGCGAAGCAGATGGCAAACTTCCACGTGGAACTATTAAATTAATTGTAAGTAACTTCGAAAATAATGTCACAGTTCTCTGTTTTTCTGCACTGGGCTCTCAAGCTGTAGCCACGGTTCTCAGCAGGGGCTCTTTTTGCTGGCTGTGAACGGGATTTCACATGTGACAGCTTGACAGATCTTCATTATTGTGAAAGACTGCCTCCTGCAAGCAGCCGTCCTCCTACCACGCTGCATCTTCCAGGCACTGGTTGTGAGCGCGTCTCTGCTCACCGCAGTGGGAAACGTTTGTTAGGCAGGGGTGAGAGTGCTGTGCTCTTGTGTCCTGGAATAGAAAGAAAGACTGGGACAGGTACGTGAGAGTTTTAAACAGCGTTTTATAAGATGCCAAGGTTTTTCTTGCATCAGATTTTTACAGTTTAAGGTTACGTTGAGTGAAACAGCGGGTGCTATGTCGTAGTCTGGAATTGGAAACATCAGAGATTTGAAGGCCTCATTTTCATTGCTGGGACTATTATATATTACAGCTGGTATATGCACATCCTTGGGGATTATTTCACCTCAGAACCATAAAAAAGGCTTTATGCACAGATCAGGATTGCTATTCGGATTGAGAGATCTGTTGTATTATGCAGGAGGAGCTGTACTTATTGCCACTGTTCTTAACTACCACCAAGTAATAGCAAGTCTGATTTGGGTCAGCAGACTTTACAGGGTTGCCTTCCAAAACCTCTTTCACCTGCCAAGGAAAAGTTCTGTTGTTTCAGAGCTGAGGAATAAAAATAGAGCTGGTGCATGCAGAGCTGCTCATCCTTGCTGCTGGATCCTTGCTCAGAACACGGGCATGCCTTCTGCAGGAGCACTTCTGTGTGTATACCTGGTACCTTATCACACCTGGATGCAGGGGATGGCTTCTTCAGTCACTGCTATGGTTGTAGAAGGCTTTTCAGTTTTAACAACCCGCCAGTTATCAGCTTCACAAATTCATACTTATTAATGTTTTTGGTTGCATTATTAAAAAAAAGAAAATCATGGCCTACTTTGCCTCTCATCGATACTAAAAATGTTATAGAATCTTAATAGGAAATTAACAGTGCAGTATCAGTAATCCTGTTAGCTAGTTCACTTAGCACAGTGTCTCATCCCAGATGCATAGTAAGGAAATGTCCCATATTCTGATGACTGATGGAATAGCAGCACAATGACCCTTCCTTCTCCTTTGGTATCCTGAAGTATTGTCATTTCTAGCAAAAGGATATTCTGAAATGAGAGCTTAGAAGCATCCATTGTGCCTTCCCTGCTCAAAACAAGCATCGTGTAACAGCAGATTTTAGTTCCAGAGGTGGAACCTGTATCATAAAAAAAAATTGGGAGCAATCAAAGGAAACTTTCTTCCTGATTCTCAGTCCAACAGTACAACATCCCAAGCTTTGCTTTAAAGAGGCAGATATTCCTGCTGTTTAACTCAGATATTTACAAATTCAAACCCAGCATTTCAGTGCTCTGCTACCAAGAAGTAGTCATAGATGATTAGGAATGAACTTCCACATCTCTTAAAAATTAATGCAGCTCAGTTTGGGGAGGTTCCTCAACATAAGAGACAGTAGAGTAAGTCTAGGACTAACAAGTTGGTGAAGCACATGACCATAAAGAGGGGGTGAAAGACTGTTTTATTTAATCTTAAGAAGAAGAGGTGAAAGGATGGCTCTAAGTTTTGCCCTCAGCTTCCCAAAAGGTGATCATAGAGATGGGAGAGTGTCTCTGGGGTGCACATTGATACATCCAAGAGGCACTTTAACAAGCAAGTTCTGGTTAGATATTAGAAAAAAAAAAAAACCAAAAATCTGCAGTGTGGGTGGGTCAGCATTGGAACAGATCATCCAGAGAGGTGGGATTTCTGTCCATGGAGAAATTCAGATCCAGACAGGACACTGAGCAACTTGATTTAATTCCAGAGTTGGATCTGGATTGGCCTTGGGTTGGGTTAGATGAAATTTGGATTGCTCTATGACTCCATGACAGTGGCCATATCCTTTTCAGATGTAATTGTTACAGGCACACGCGTCTTACGCTCCTTATTCAACAGCCATTTGTGTTGCACAGGGGTCTGAGTAAAACCAGTCAGCAAGATTTTGGATATGCACCTCTAGGTCTTCTGTATAATAGATTAATTAGACCAATTGGAGAGCAAATCAAGAGAAGGCTTCTTATCTATCTACCTCTGGGAACACAATGATAAGAGACCTCTGTAACTCCTACAGTTCGTGTTAGATTTCTGAAAGTTTCCTCAGTAACCCCATCCATTATAAATATTTGGCTAAGGACATTGAGCAGTATCAGAGCAGAGTGTGGTGGCAGGAGTTTAGGCTCTTTGCTCTGCAAATTCCAGAGAAAATATGTGAAGGCATCAACTTAGTAAGTGGTTTTATTGATTTGCAGGGAGGTTCGAAAGAGCAATAGAGATGTTTTGGCAACCCCTCAGGAAATAGAGCTGTTTGGGCAAATCTGTTACACTCATCTGCTTTCATAGTTCTGTAGAGCTAAAGTAAGACAAGCCAAACTGATTTTGGTAACAGTTATTACTTTAATGCAAAGCTGCAAGTGTTCTGCACAGATTGAGGGCGCTGCAGTTTCTTCTCTGCAGGGTCCCAGAGAATGGCCTTATACAGGAGCTAAGGTCAGAGCATTGCTAGGTTAGATTTACCAGAAAAGCTGTCCTGTTTTCCTGCCCAAATATTGCATAGGATTTGTCCCCACAGGTATATTAAAGTACTCACAAGAAAAATAAACTTTTACAGCATTTTTCAATGTTTACATCTTTCTTCAAATGAAAAGAACAGAGATAGTATTTTAGTAGTGTCCTGCTATGCTACAACTCTTAGCATTCTCTGTAGAACTTACCAGGAAGGATTTCATACCACTGCTCCAAATAGCTACTTATTTTTTTTGGCTATGGCTGGAAGTATCAGTTACTATAATAACACAGACGTAAAGAGACAAATATAATGGAAAGTCATTCCTTTGTTCCTCATTTGCTACATCCCCTGCTATTGCTACTAGAGGAGCTAGTAGCTGTTACAGCCAGGAGTCTGTACTTGTGTGTGAGAACAAATTCCTCACTGTCTGTACACAAAAATTCCCACGAACGCTTCCAGCTGCTGCTTCACTTTCTACTTCTGGACAACACTTAAAGAAAATTTCTCCCACTTTTCAGTGAAACAACAGTAAATTTTAGTCCAAATCATACCAATGGGACCCCACCGCAGCAGCTTTAGAGAATGGCATTTAGTTCCTTCCATATATTTATATATGGCCCATCAGGCTGACATTTTGTTTAATATAAAACTTGTACTTATGTCCGTTATGCCTACTTTGCTGATCAGATTCTGAGCTTCCTACTGTATATTATTTTGTCCACCATCTGTGCAAATGGCAGAATATGCTGGTTGAGAGGCATCACATATAATGGGTAACAGCTGAGGTCTCTCACTGTCCCCTGAGTAGGGTCCTTATCCCTTAACAAACAGCTGCACGTCATCTTAAATATAATAGATGGGTTCTGTGTTTGTTTTTTTTTAAGAAAACATATCTCTGTGTTATTCTGTTTCCTTACGCCATATTGTTTCATCAGATTCATACACATGAATATACCCAGCTGCCAAAAAAATCTTACTGCTCCCAAAATTAATATTGTCCACTTCATTTTTCTACATTTACTCTGTATTCAGTCCAGGGAAAAAGCATTTGCTTCCTATGTGACTGACCAGGTATCCTGTACCATGGAAGAAGGCTGAATGGAGATGGGAAAAGTGCAATCTGCCTTCAAAGAGCATAACGAAGAGTGTCACTGATCATAATGGTTGCTAAGAAAGCTGACTTTATCTCAACACAAAGGAGACCAGAGGGTTGCCTTCACTTTAGCTGGACTTCTGTGTCAGTTGGGTGGTGTAAATATTTCACCACGAGTTCTTTAACAGAGTGTATCTCTGGAGTTACCAGACCAGCATAGGTGGTGAGTATACCTGGCTGAGTCCAACACAGCATGTAAAAAGGCAACTAACAAAAGAGTTTGAAGAAATCTGCTCAAACTGATTTCAACCCACACAGTGCTGTGTCCAGATGTGGGGTCCTCAGTACTGGAGAGATTTGGACCTGTTGGAGCATGTTGAGAGACACACAAATGATCTAAGGGAAGAAACACCTCTCCTACAAGGACAGCATGAGAGATCTGGGGCTGTGCAGCCTGGAGAAGCGAAGGCTCAGGGAAGAGCTGAGAGCAGCCTTTCAGTGTTGAAAGGGGCTGTAAGAACAAAGGGGACAGGCTCTTCAGCAGGGTCTGTCGTGACAGGACAAGGGAAATGGTTTCAAACTAAAAGAGTGGAGGTTGAGATTGGATATAAGGAAGAGGTGGTTTGCAATAGGGAAGGTGAGGCACTGGCACAGGTTGCCCAGAGATGTGGTGGGTGCCCCATCCCTGGAGACACTCAAGGTCAGGCTGGATGGGGCTCTGAGCACCTGGTGGAGCTGTGGGGGACCTGTTCATTGCTGGGGAATTGGACTAAATGGCCTTTAAAGGTCCCTTCCAACTCAAACTTTTCTATGATTCTACGATTCTATATTCCTTCCTGGTGAATGAGAATGCCCAGTGTCATAATAGAGGCTATATTACATAGTGATGATGGGGATTACATTGGTATTATGATTGAGCTGTATATTGCAACTGCTATGTTTTGCTATGTGTAGCTTCCCTTTCTGTTGTGCCTTCAGTGTATTTCGTATCACTCTGTTAAATCAAAAAATCCCATGTAACATCAAATATCTTCAAATAACAAAATTTCAGTATTAAATACCATACTCTCACTTATGGCATGTCTAAAAGAATCTGGTCAGACTGTATTGGACTGTACAGTTATCCAAAGGCAAGAATATAAAGAAGAAAACATTTTGAGCAAGGCTTTTCTTATTGTTAAAGATGGGGCAATTGTAAAAGGGAAAAAGCACAATTTTAGTAGGCATTTGCTCACATCAGTAGTTACAGAGACAGTGACAACAGCCATCTCCATTTAAGGCTGTAAATTTTATGTTTATCTATGTATATAGAAGCAGGTATTTTAATTGCCGAGCAATTAAATTAACTTCATAATGTTTTATAGCATGTCATGAATAATACATAAGAAATAAAGTGAATCAAATCCCGTATTTCCTGGTTTGGTGATGTTGATGGGTTTGAATACTACATCCAGATGTAGTAGAGGATAAAACAATGGGCAGTGGTGATCAACAAGGGGAGGCCTTGTGGTGACCCAGAGGAATGGAGGGGCAGCACTCAGCTCTGCTCTTCTTGTGGGTCCCTTCCAACTCAGGATACTCTATGATTATGATTCTAAGCCCTCTTTTCACAAGACACTTTGCCTTTCTGAGGTTGGTTCAGTAAACCTGCTCCTTTATGTAACCAACTGGTGCTCCATCCATCCTGTAAGGCTTTTTTCTTATTCTGTCTTTCTGTGGCGTTGAAGAGCAAAGATATTTACTTGCTTTAGAATGTTGCTGGCCTCTGGCCCATGCCAGTGCTACTAAATGCAAATTCAATTCCCAAGTCCTCTACCACAGCAAAGAGGAAAGTTTCTTGCTGGCTTCAAATTCACGGAACAGTAGATTCCCAGAAATCTTAAAAGATCTGCCCTTCCCAAACACTCAACCTTTGTGTGATATGTGGTATCTGTACCCCAGTTAATAAACAAAGACTGTCCTACCATTCCTGCTGTTCCAGGCATACCACTTGTGTGTTCCCATAAAGCCCAAGAGCCTCTGAAAACTTGGGATGAAATCAAACCAGCACTATCCTTCTAGCTTCTGCTTTGTTTTTAAGCCAATGAGTGCATATGGGGCAAACCCACAAAAAGGTTTTCCATGTAACAAAGTAATGATTCCTATAAAGTCTTTTTCTTGTAGGGGAGAAAAATATCAGACCTTTGATGCCTTGAAAAGTAATCTTTACCCAGTGCACCAGTTCTGGCCTTGATGACTCTGCTTGCCAAAAAGCCCTGCAAAAAAACCAATACAGTTTCTGTATCTGAATGAGATGCTGTATGACAGTGGTCAAGAAATACAAACACTTATTTCCTTTTCACTTTCTCCAAATGTTTTGAAGGAAACTGAAAGATAAAGATGTTGTTATTAAAATATGAGAATTGGATCACAATCTAAAAATCTTGTCCTGTGCGTGCTGTATGTCTGGTATCTGTTTGTATTATTGTATGTAAATAAAAACAACAAGGTTTGTAAAATAATGCAAGCATGTGACTCCATTTACAGGGCATTTATTTTACCTTAGGAAAAAAAAAATCTATGCACTTACACGTGCAAAGACTTTTTTTAATGTTGCAATAGCTGCCAGTAGACAGATTGTCTGAATTTTCCCTTCTGGAGGATAATGAAGCTCACATATCAATGAAAGTAGGAGGGTGACACGCAGGTGAGACGCTGATGTTGTTTCAGATTATTACTACCTCTGGCCTGTATGTGATTCTGACACAAAACCAGCTGTGGCTGACAGAGCGCGGGTGCTTGGAACAAAACAGGAAGAGTCCTCTTGACCTTCCAGTCGTGTCTTCCTGTTTCCACAAGTTCCAAGCTCTTGTTTTAGCTGTAAAAGACAAGGGTGAGATGAATGTTGAAACAAATCCTAGATACTTTCTATTCTGTTTGTTGATTTTGATAGACCTTTAAAGCGTGTTTTCGGAAAGGCAATTTCAGACACTTCTCCTAGCAGAGCCCAATTATGCATTGGCTGAAGCTCACTGCATCTATCAAAGTGTCACAGATGCTTTCATGTAGGCAATATATTGCTTTGTTAGGCCCAGGAGAGGGGAAAAATGAGGCACCCCAGAGTCTTCTCCTTAAGTAGGTGTTGAGCAAATTAGCCCCATTACAATTCAGCATGCATTAGTCCATTAAAGAGCTGGAGGAAGATTCCTTTGTGTAAATGACCAAATGGCTTCATTGTATATTTGTATTAGTCATTTCCCGTTATTCTTTGAAGAAAGTTCTTGATACCTGATATTTAGAAGATCTTAATTTTCATGAGTGTAACTTTAAAAAAGAATTTAATGAAGGAAAACATTCCCGTATATTTAAAGAGGTAATTAATTTCTTTTAATATCATCAAATTAAATTACTTTTTGGCTCAAAGAACATGATAATTTCTCAATTTGCAAATACTCATGGAGTTATCTTATGGTTAATGTTGCTCCTACGGTACAATGCTTCTCTTCCTTTGCCAGAGCATTTCTACTGCTGTTCCCAGATTAATGGTAGACCACATCAAAGAACAGGAATTTGGGTCCTCTGTCAGAGAACTTGGAAATCGCACCTGGATTAAGCATGCTCAACACAAAGCAGCAGGATTGACCGTCACAGGAAATGCTGCATTTCAAGTAAAAAGATGAAATACTTGGCATAGCAAATTCAGTGGTCCTGAAGGGCAAAAGACCTTTCTTGTGGGTGGTTAACATTGTAAGTAAATAAGAAGGACCCAGAGGAGTCCACAACGATGCTCAGAGGGCCACTCAGAGGACCTCTCCTATGAAGATAGGCTGAGAGCTCAATTTATTCTTCATGGGGTAGGGAAGGCTGCAGGGAGACCTCATTGTGGCCTTCCAGTACTCAAAGGGGGCTACAGAGAAGATGGGGAGGGGTTTCATCAGGGATTGTAGTGATGGGATGAGTGGTAACAGCTTTAAACTAAAGGAAGATAGATTTCAGTTAGGCATTAGGAAGAAATTCCTTACTCCAGATGTGCTGAGGCCCTGACACTGCTGCCCAGAGCTGTGGGTGTTCATTCCTAGAGGTGCTCAAGTCCAAGCTGGATGGGTGTCTAACCATAAAAATAACCCAACTGCAAAATAAAAAGGGCAGTTTTTGTTTCACCACGTTCAGAGTTCAGTGTGCAGCCATACCCTATGGAGTGAAGAGCAGAGGGCAGTTAGCTGTGCTGCTAAATTAGATGCTAAAGCTGAAGTTATGCACCCACAAAGCCTCATTGTGTGACATAACCTCACATCATCTTGTAGGTTAACTGGTGCTACTGTAGAGCAATACTCATAGCCTGACTCAAGTGGCAGCAACAGCAAAGAGAGACAGAAATGTTTCTCACTGTTAGTGAATTAGGAAATAGCATATCACCTTGGAGAACCCCCATTAAATCAGAGCTCTTCAGTGGTTGTGAGGCACCAGGTTGGAAAGCTCTGTGGTAGTGGTTTGATGCGTTGACTGTGAAGTTCTCTCCTCACACTCTCTTGTTTCATCAGAAGTTTAGAGATCAACTGGAAATGTATAAAAAATGAGTAAAAAAATTGTATGCTCAATTCTCTTCTACCACAGACTACCAGAGCCCAAAATGGTCATCATCGAGCTGGAAACTGCAAATTAAGAGGCAGAGATACCGAAGAAAGACCTCAAAGAAACATGTAATATGTGCAGAATTTAGTTATTAAGATAACAACGGGAAAGCTGCTGGAGATTTCTCAGTTTAGATTTGCTCTCACAAGTACTTTGCACTGCTGTGAAAGATCACAAACCTCTGTATTTCCAAACAGTATTTAACAGATTATTTTTTTTTCCCAGATATTCAAGTCTGATGAATAATACAGGCTCTAAATCACCACACTCAGCCAAATGGATGCTTTAGTTGATCATCTTATTATGTATTAATTAGCTTATCCGCTTGTTCTCTGTGTGTAGATCCTCAAAATTTGTTACTCCTGAAGGATTGCTCTTACCAGCCTGGACCTACACTTCAGGGTACAAAATCTTGATATAATTCTAAGCTGCTTCTGATTTAATAATAATGATAATTAGATAATAAGATTTTTGCATTTATCACAAAAAGTAGAAACATAAAGGATAGAAAAGTTTCTTAAAGAGTAAACATCCAATATCTGATAGAGATAGGGAAATATCTAGACATGTTTAATGCTGTTTGATGAAATAGTACTAGTAATGTTCATGTTCTAAGTTGATTTACTTCCCTACTCTAATTCTCTTATACTATTCCTGATAGACCACTGAGGAGAGAGAAAAGAGCAGAGCACAGTTTTCCATTTCAGTAGATGATAAGCAAATTTTCCTGATTGAAATGTGCATTGAACCATTTAAAAAGCTGAAGATTACTGTATGGAACAATGATTTTAATACATACTTACAAAGAAAGCAATTTCCTGTTACTCTGTAATACCAATTATCCATTCAAAAGAGGCTGAATTTTACATCACCATGATTTTTTTTCATTTAATTTCATTCTCTGATAAAAGGAAATGAGATTCCTTTATACTAGGTCTTTATTTTGACAAAGATGGCAATTAACTACTTTATACCATTTAGACTTCACTGTTATGTGGATCAGAAAATGGCTTCAGCAATTCTTTTAAAATAAAACAGCAATGTAATATATTATAACAGCTATTCTAATCTCTATGCAGTAAAAACCATCATAAATCACTAACAGCTCTCTGCAGCACCGTTTTCCTGGGTTTCAGACTGGTCTGTGAATACTTAGCCCATAAGCTGCGATTTATGAGGGATTCTCCTCCTGACTACAAACTTTTGGTCTCCATTGGACATGTCATAAAATAACGCTGAGAGGGTTCTTGTGGTGTGAGGTCTGGGAACACTGTGCAGATGACTATGTCTCCTGGACATTGGTGTGATTTGGAGGCTGCCTTCCATAGCAGAGTCACGATAGCAGAGTCACGATAGCAGAGTCAACAACCCATCCTCTCAAATGCAAATCTTCCAACTCAGATCTCATCCCGATGACATCCTTATAGGAAAAAGAAAGCATAAGATGGGTGATTTCATCCTTGGTTTGTCTGTGTAAAATCGTATCTGCTATAGATGAAATTATCATAACAAAACAGAGAGCTCACAGAAGTTGCAAAATTGATTTTTTTCCAGTCTCTGTTAGCATTAGGAACCACAATGCTTACAATTGAGGAACTGTTATTCATTATTCAGATGTGGCACTGAGGGATGGTCAGTGGGCATGGTGGGATGGGTTGGTGGTTGGACTTGGTGATCTTAGAGGTCTTTTCCAGCCTTAACAATACTGAGATCCTGTGGTTCTATTTTAGTTATAGGAAAGCTGCCCAAAATCTGTGAGGCTTTGCTTTACTAACGGCTGTATAATTTCACATGGAACAGCTGAAAGCTGTCAGAGAACTTTAACAGACAATATTGCTAGCAGCAGTGAACGGAAGCATCACAACACAGACATTTTCATTTCCCAGATGAAGGCACAGTAGTTGCTAACACTTTCTATTTGGGTTTCAAGTCTTTTCCCCAACAACGCACAGTCAAACCAGCTCTGATTGACGCATCTTTATCAAATGATAAACTATGTTTATGCCAAGTCCTTAAGGGAGAATGACAGTGAAATGGGGAAAGAATTTATAGTTAACTTTTCCAGATCATATCTAACTTCTCAGAGAGGACCAGCGATTAATCTTTGCTACATTTAGTGATGTGGTATTTCAGAAATACATGCAAAAATGTTTACACTTGTGCAACTCATCTGCTTTCCCCCAGTTAAAGCTGTCATTGCAGTTGTTATTGTGTCCCTGTTACCATAGCAATGAAAGCTACGTAAAAAGCTGGGTAGATGCTGACTGATTGCTGCACCTGATATGTAATTTTTCACAATCTACCTTCCATTCATTATTTCCTAAATTGCTATGAAATAGCATAATTTATTATATCAGGTGCATATGTACACACATACCAATTACAGGATCGTCAGGAAACACACAGAACAAAGGATGGTTATGATGGTTATGCTAAGGAGAAAAAATAAATGGAATTCCATTCTACTATTTTTAAGTTTCTCACCATAAAGTTGTTGCTACACAGGGTAGCAACTACTACTAAGGGAGGGTAAAATGGAAGAGACATTTCAATCTCAATTTAAGTTGACTGTTCAGCTTTATTGTAGATTAAACTACTTTAGTTTTAATGAATTTTCCTTTCTTCTAATAGCAAACATACATCATGTGAATATGTTTCACTTGTCTTTAAGTTCAAATATCTCTCCACGTATTCATCAATCAAATGTCTGACCACTTAATTAAGCCATTTTAGTCTCAGTAGCATGCACAAACATTGCTTGGTCATTTAAATACATCTTGATTTTTTCCCTGTAAGCACCTTGATATATGTGGATAACTTCCAGATGTTTTCTTTACAAATGAAGAATGCTTTTTGGCTCTTCATTTAGCAAGGCTGACATTTTTTCATGGCAGCATTCACATTTTTCCTTTTTCCAATTTCTTTTCCCTGAAGGTTTATTCCCCTCCACCTGCTCAGATTGGCTTCGATTTGCTGAGGTTGGAAGTTCTTCATTTGATGAAGAAGAGGGGACTTGAACTGCCATGCTGTGAGAACAGTAGGGGAAACCAGGACTTCATTTTGGATGAGGAAGGAAAAGGCACTGCCAACGATGCACCAGCTCATCCAGCAGTTAATATGTATCTTTTCCCCACATGTTTAAAGGAGGTGTTACGCTGACATGGCAGGCAGAGGTGCAGGGTGCTCCTGAGCTCACAAAGACATTCACGTTTAGATGCCATCGTACATAAGATTATATATAACCTTGGGATTTAAACTTCCATTATACCCAGTCACTGTTGATGGAGCCAAGACAACAGCTCCTCTCTCCTTCTAGTAAATGCATGGGGTCTTTTTGGCTACTGCCATTCAAAACTCCTGCATTTTTCTTGATTTGCTGCCCTTCATAAGCTGCTTAGTGAGTTGTGACCTGCAGCCACTTCCCAGAACAGGAGATGAGGGTCACCTGCTTTCCCAACCAACCACGAGGGCAAAACACGTTGAATGCTGGAAACGATTCAGTTCTTCCTTGATCACAAGCAGTCAGTGGGTTATGCTAACTCAGTGTGCATAAGGAACACACACTGAATGCAATCTATATCACAAAATGCCTTTTGAAAATGCCCAGAATATTTTTAATTACTAAGAGGTAAGCTTCTCTCTGATTAAGTCTGGGCCAGAACTGAAGACTTATTTGCCCTTCAGGCTTAGCACATGGGCTTGATAAAGTCTGAGAGAAACATGAGATGCAGTTCTTTATTTCTTCACCCAGAAATGATAACAATTCCTTCCTATGGCTATAAACTTTCTCCTACAGCAGAGAAGAGTTAATAGACAGGATGTCACATGTACTATTTGCCTGTTTGTTCAATAAGAAAGTACAAGGTGCAGATGGTTATACAGAAAAGAGGATCTTCACAGCTGCCTAAGCCAAGACAGCTCATTCTTCAGAATTGAAGTCAGATGGTTTTAAAAGTGGTTTTATATACATATCTATGTATACATAAATTGTAAAAACATAAAAATCAACAAATTTTGGATGGTTTTATATTCGACCAAGCAAATAGCTTGCAGGGAACAAGAATGGAATATGAATGGAATGTGTGTTATGAAGTCTGAGATTCATCTGACTGATCAGAACATGCTACTTTCTGTACATGAGCTTACTTCAGAGCCTGGTAGCAGCGACAGTTGTGAAATAGGTGGGTTAATAGATCTTTTGCCTGTTTCAATCTGTCATGAGATTTCCTAACCTCATTTGTGGGTGGTCTTCCTGATCATTATGTATGTGCTTCATCCTACAGCAATGCTCTTACTAAATTTAGAGCCAAACAAAAACTTCTACCCAAAATGTTTATGTTCTGCCGGTGCATCAAAGTTGGTGACCTTGTGTACCCTCGTGACTTTTATCCTAATTTCTCACATTCCTACAAAGATTTGAAAGAAGGTCACTTTGAAGACAGAAGATCAGTGACCAACTCACACTTAATGGAAAATAAAATAGCACTTCTCAGTGTATTGCAAGGCTGCATTGCTGGAATGACTCTCTTCCATCTCAACCAAAGCTGCCAGGGCCAAAAAATAGATGGGGCAAACAATTGCATTATTGGTCCTGGTTTTATTTAACACAGGGGAAGAGCTGTACAAAGATCTTCTGAGTCAAAACAGTTCTTACATTTTTAAAGGACTCTCAGAAGTAGAGGCACATATTCCATCAAGAGGTCAATTTCCTTTCTTTCCTTTGATCCATCCCATTTTGGGTATGTAAAATGTTACAGATCCTGAAAGAAAAATGCATTCTGAACTGAATGTATCAGCCTTGACATGTCACTTTTGTGTCTGATGCTTACATATAATCCTTGCACAGACAATGCTTAATGAAAATAAGTCATCTTCCCTCCACCTTAAAACAGAATCACAGAATCATTAAAGTTGGAAAAAATCTCTAAGATCCCCAAGTCCAACCCCAGACCACCCCCACCGTGCCCACTGACCACATCCCTCAGTGCCACATCTCCATGGTTGTCAAATGCCTCCAAGGACAGTGACCACCACCTCCCTGGGCAGCCTGTGCCAGTGTCCAGCCATTCTTTTGGAGAAGAAGTTACTCCAAATTTTTGCACTGTGTCAATTGACAGCAGTGCCACAGAATGAGCCCTGCCCCATTTTCCCAGCAGTGCAGTCACAGCCCTGGAGATGTGGCTCTCCCATCTTATTCAGCAGTGTCTGCAGACGTGGAGGAGCTGCAGGTTTTAGGAGCGTGTGAACTCTCCCAGATTCCTGTCCTACTTCCTACGTATGCCAATATATACATTGCTAATCTGAATCAGGTTTGAGTATTGTATGTCTCTACACACACATATGTGTAGGTACATACACACATAGATGCAGTGATGGAACTGTCATCAGCTTTCCTGCCTTCTACCCAGCTTCACTCACAACACATCAGTATAAATTGAATATTCTGCATTATTCACCTTACTAATACTTGACCAAAGGAAGAACTGAAATACTCAAATACAACACAAAAGCCAATGCCTTAATGAAAAAAGAATAGTAATGTTGTAGAGCGGATAATTGTCACCGTGAGACTGAAACATTTGCTCCCACACCTCCCGTTCACTTTGCTCTGCTCCCTCCTAATAATCTGCTTTCTCGTGAAATACAGTCAGAAACCCAGGGATGGAACAAGATCTTAAAGCAATGCCAGGCTTGGAGCCTCCCCAGCTTTGCTTACTGAGGTTACAGCCTTTCCCATGGGGCTGTGTACCATCACATCAGTTGCTCTGATGACTAAATAGATGCCTTTGCTCCATCCTCCTTCCCCTCCCCCAGCACCCCCACATACAAATAACACCCTGATAGAGAGCATTGCCGAGTGGCAAGGGATTGCTGAGAGGGGAAGTGGAGATGATGACTGCAGTGGGGAGGATTTTCAACACTCTCATCTGAGACAACTGGGCTGTGTTCCTCCAGCACCAAAAGAAGTGACTCCTTGCACCACATAGGGAAGAATGTAAGTTCTGTGGTTTGCTGCCTTTTGTCTTAGAATGGAAATGGTTTGTGCTAGGATCTCCTGTCGGATTCCCTCACCTGTTATTAAGGAACTTCAGTAGAAACTTTTTTTTTTTTTTTTTTTTTTTTTTTTTTTTTTGCATATGATGGTATATAAAAGAAACGGAAAGTCAGAAGAAAGGAGTCTGTATGACTTGAAATGCAGCATGTTTGCACAGGCGATTTCCTTATGGTTTTGACCTGTTATTTTATTGAAATATGCTCAAAAATAACATACAGAACTGAGCATGGGCATATAAAGAATAGGCATGTAGGTGCATAGAGCCCTTTTATTTCTTTAAGAATGGTAGATATTTTAATACACAAAGTCTGGGGTCCTGAGTTGTAACTTTTATTTCAAAACAAAGACAGAAAAACAACAATCACTTAGGTTTTAAAAGATTAATTTGTCTTATATTATCTTATGCTACTTGTTCTGATACAACCTAACATTTATTTTTCGTGAATTAATAAAAATGGTTCTTATTTCACATTAATTTGTTTTTAATCGAAGACTTAATTAAATTTCCGTTTCATTTTTTGAATGGTTTGGACTATTTGGTGAACACTTTGGTGGAGAAATTACACTACTAAGTGAATTTTGTTGGGGAATTGTTAAAGAATGAAACAACTAGTATGAGTGCACACCCTTGGCTGTTTGCAGGGGAACTGGCAGTAGAGAAGACCATCTTTTGGAGCTTGCAGAAATGTCAGGAACTCTTTGCTTTGATGAAGTGGAAGAGATTAAAGATTTTGGGTTTGCATTTGAAAAAGCTGAAATAGTTTTTATCTTCTAGGAGTGGCAAAGATGAATTCATTTTACCACAGAGATAATAGCAACATCTATAGATGGTATTTAAATGGAGTAAAAGCATTATATTATGCAAAGGTGTTCTGTAAGGATGATAAGGATGATAGACTATGACAATTTATACAGAGACGCAACAGAATGAGTCACTCTGGAGCTTCTAGCTGTGGTTCTGCACCACTCCTTTATCAGAAATTCATAAGTTTTGTTTATTTTGTACTACTAAGCTTTCATTTTCTTTATGATTATTTGATTTAACCTGAGAATATTTTGCATTTTCTTTGAAATTGCAATTTCCTTCTGTGGAACAGAAAGTGCAAATGGGTGAAGTTAATCACGAAGAATGAAGAACTGCCTATTAGATGACATACCTAGTGCAAATACTATGGCCAGAACTGACCTACTGACAGTCAGAGGTTTAAGGCCCTAAGTTTGGTAACGCACTCTTTGTGTGATTTCTTATGTTCTCTATACACTGAAGAAATGATGGACAGTGGACCCAGAGGCCATGGAGTCTCTTCCTTGGAGGTGTCCAGGAGTCACCAGGATGTGGGGCTGGGCACTCTGCTCTGGGTGGCCCTGGTGGGGCAGTTGGGTGTTCTGTGATACCAACTGTAATGGTGACACCATGTCAACTGCTTATTGCGGTTGCATTACACCACGCTGTGAACACAAGTTTGAAATTAATGCAGTTTTAGCTTAATTAACTTTCTTTTCTTCCAGAGTGAAGTTATTTCACTAAACTCAAAGCCACTTCCACTGAGAGATTCATTGCAGAAAACCAGTTAATTTTTAGTAAAATTATCTGAATGAAACTGCAGCTCTTGTTGTATAGTTGCTCTGCTTCTTGTAAATTTTAAGTAGTGTTTAGTTCTCATTCCTTAGGGGTAAAGTGAATTTGAATTCCCTCTGTTTTCCACAAACCTTGAATATACGTGAAGTCTGAAGAAGTTTCAGTCCAACACTGTGGAAAATACACTGCTAAAAATCACAGTTGGTCCATCTCCCAGCTGCAGCACATGCTCCTTTCTATTGCGCCTTTTGCAGGACCCAGTCTTCCAAATTTTGTGAAATGAATGAAACTCTTTTCCCTCCTTTTCTTTCTCATTTTGCATGTCTGAAAAATGAGAAGCTCTCCTTCTTTGTCCACACTTCCTAAGTTTGCCACCACATCACCTTATATTCCTTGTTGTGGCACTTCCAAATCAAGATGCATTTCACATCACTCGGGGTTTCTTGCATATAGTAATCAACTTTAGATAGGAGTATTCTATTCAAATTAGGACAAAGCTGAGTCCTAACTTCCTCCTCCTCTTCCTCTTCTTTTCCTTCTTCTTTTCCTCCTCTTCTCTTTCTTATTCTCCTCCTTCTTCTTCCTCTTCTTTTTTTTTTTTTTATTTTTAAACTCTACAACTGAGCTTTATTGTACCATCATCTGTGTCCAGAAAGAGGTCAGTTTTCTTACTAGATGAGACTATAATACAGTAGAAGGATCTTTATCTCAGTGCTCCATTCAATAGTCACTACTTAAGGACAAATGACAGCATGTCATGTCATTGGACTTGGATACCAGCAAAATTTAATCACAGACATATGCAATTTTATGCGTTACATGACTTCTCTGTAGCACAGTTCCAGCCATACCATTCATAGTTCTGGGCTGCGGGTTCCTCTTGCGTTCTTATCCACTCCTTAGGCTCCTCAAAAGTTGGAGAGATGGTCCTGAATCCTAGTGGTGAGCTGTGAAGTTTCCCACCAGCCTCTGTTCTCCTGTTACCCCACTATCCCTAGATAGATGGCTGGGTAGGGAATGTCCTGTTGATAATCATGCTTTTCAAACTGCACCACTGTGTTTGGATTTGTTATTGTCATTGCTGACACTCGCAATCTTGTTCCAGCCATTTCTGGACACTTTTACACTTCTTGATAACCTACAGGTTGTTTGCATTGTTGGGCTGATTTCTTGGTATTGTTTCCCAATACCAGTGAAGTTCATGAGCGTATACTAATAACTATGCTGATGAGATCTAATTCATCCTCACTCTTGTTGCAGTGGACTAGCCTATGGTCATTAAAGGCACTTCCACTCTTATCTCTCATGATTTTTGTGGCTGCCATAGCTTCTTAACTTCCTCAGAGCTTGCAACTGGCTATTTGACAATTTGTCAATTGACTGCTCAAGCACTTACAAAAAGTGATCTCTGCACAGATTTAAATTATTTATGATGGCAAAGTAGCTGAAAATTAGTCCAACCTTAATAGGCAAAGGGAAATGTGACTTAACGGTTCACTAATTGCTAAGAAGGCCTGTCCTGTAAGTAGTCATTAAAGAAGCAATGTAATATCAGGCAATGCTAGAATTTTTATGTGTTCACAGTCTGCTGGCAACTAACGATGTTTGCTCAGTCCTGTCAATGACTGCAGAATTACTGATATTTGGAAGTTTAGCATTTACCCATTGGTTGAAACAGAAGAGCAGGCCTAGTAGATGGGGAAGTAGAATTTATCTCATCTCGCACATCTCAGGTAGTCAGTAGCAGTCAGTCAGTGCTGATGCCATGGGATTCAATCACCTGAAATACAGGTGTCAAAGCAGGCAGGTGGAGAGGTGGTGGAGGTGTTCCAGTATGATTCTGAGATATCTGCAATGAGGTGAGACAAATCCCACCCAAGGGGCATTCTGGTGGATGCTAACAGCCTTAATCAGGTCTTCATAAATTATTCTGTGCATTTCTACACTGTTTGGTACCTTCATTCACTAGTGCTGAGAACTGGGAGCTGGGAAATTCTGGAGTGAGAGTAGGGTTTATCTCACATTAAGTTTTATAGGCAACAGAATAAAATCAGGAGAATTTTCAGCCTAAATTTTGCCTAACCTGAATGTTTACTTACGATTAGCTTATCTGTGCCCTCAGCTTTGATGATTACAAAGAGGGTATAGAGTAGCTAGATCAGCTGTTGCCATCTCCTTTCAGTCTGATGTCACACTGAGACACTCAGTAGGCTGGAGTTCTCAGCCAGCATGCCTATAGAGGGTAAACAAATTTGGGATTTAACCTGGTTCAGGTGAAGTGTGATAATGTAAAGGTGGGAAACTAATAAGGATATATGCTATCATTACCCTTGGCAACCTCAGTGGAGCTACTCGGATGGTATTATTATGGGGCATTTTCAGTTGTCTGCTGTAAACAGCTAGGCAAAATGGGGTGAAGCTGAAGTAGTATTTGTTTTACAAACATACAGATGTCTTTGTTGTTGTTGTTTATTTTTATTTACCTTTCAAATTAATGCAATATTTCAAATATTTTTGTTGTTTTGTTATTATTATAGTGGTTTAGGAAGCAAGGGGCATAAGCTGAGACAAAGAGGGGTCTAAATAGATTAAGACAGCCAAGAACAGAAACATGTTGCACAAAGAACTTGTGTAGTCTCAGACCTTGGAGATTTCCCTGGATAAAGCCCTTTCCTTTTGACTGACCCATCTTTGAGCAGATTTGACTGGAGTCTTCCCAAGGTGCCTTCCAACCTGAATAATTCTGTGATTAAAAAATAATGTGCTGATAAACAAAAGCTATTACATACATGTATAAAAGATCATTAAAATAATTCCGATTCGGTGTGATTTGATTATTCTCCTTGCAAAAATATAGAAAAGTTTTTGAGGGTAATGTGGAACTGTTCTACAGAAGCTTTGAACTGCTGTTAATTAAATATTTCCTTATTCAGTTCTAGAAAGTTTTATGTTACATACAGGAAATTCAGACCTAGAAAGATGCAGCAGAGCCCAAAGCTACAGTGGTAACTTCAGGAGATGCAGCTGGCATCTCTTTCCAAGGTCCATACTGATATTCTTGGCTCTTCATATATTATGGGGAGTACAAGCAGTTTGTTCTGTCTAGAGTCCCTAACTGTTCACAACTGTTCACAACTGTGAACTGTGTAATTCTGGAAGTTGTGATTGTATTAATTACCCTGGCCATTGAGATCACAGTAATTGTCAATATGTTTTCACATCTTTCCGTAACAGCTCATGAATCCAGGAAATCTAATAATTGGAAGCAACGTTTATTTATTAACTGAGGATTGAGTTGGAGTGATTGTAATTGCAGGAAAAGGAGAGAAAATGTCTCTGATAATAATCTTGTTTCCTTGCCCGTCAAAATGAATATTTCTAAATTGGAAAAGACACTTGGAAGAAAGGAATTTTAGTTCAGAAAGCTCTCTGGCTACACATTTGCTCTTTGAAAAACACTTCATAGGGAGTACCTTTGAAATCTAAAAAGCCAAATAATCAACAATTTCTATGGTTCTCTTCTTCAGCTTGTTGATTTCATTCAGGGCGCTCTGATATTCAGTCTGTTGAAGGGTAAGAATGCTTTATTTTAAAGAGACCTTAAGCTTCACACTGTTCTCAGATGATATACCTCTTGAGAAAAGACCAAAACAATGCTTTATTGCTTCATGAGCAAAAACAGATTTACATTAAAACCTTTTACTGTGGTCAAATTGGTAAATCATGCTTTGTTCATATATCAAATTAAAATCAGCTGTACACTCTCTGAGACAAGAGCAACAGAAACTAGGAATGTAGCTTGAATGAACCTGGAACAGGTTTTTTGAGATTACTCCAAGTTTAATATTCATTATGTTTTATTCAGGAATAGGAATAGGCTGAGTAGCTCACAATTGCCTGTGAGCAAAAAGTTCAATTCAGTCTCTTCAAAGCTTGTGGCTGCTATCAGTGCAAGTTTTTACTGCTCATGTGTGAAACAGCAAAGGAAAGCCTCCATTTCCTTTCCTTAATGGTTGTTCACCCGTGGAGCAATTTGTAAAACCATCTGCACCAGGAGGGAGAATCCCTTGCCTGATTTCCAGCTCTGGCTGGAAATTTTGCACACGATGCACACAAATGGTGTCATTTCAAGCATCATTCACAGCTCTCATTATTGACACCACCAGCATCTAAATTACTGTGAGTATCGACAAAATGAAGCTGCTTTGGCCAAGTGCCTCAAAAGTTTGAGAGTGAATGGTGTAGTTTTCATTTTTGCTGAACTATAACAGGCAGCTTCTGGATATTTGTTTAGATTGAAAAAGCCTAAAATAATGAATATTTTTTACCAAATGCCCTTTTCCTCTTCCAGAAAGGTTGCTATTTTGTGATAAGTAGTTAATTTTTGTATTCGTTATTTTGTATGCTTATTTAAATCAGACAGGTGGGAAGCCTGGAAGAATTAAGAGCATTCACCATGGTTAGTTCATCACTGTCCTTCAGCTGTTTTTGCAGCAATGGTTCCACAGTTTTGGGGACAACTGAAATCACACTGTGTCTGTTGAGAACTGAAATTGTGTTGTGTTGCTGGGGAGTCAGCACACAGGTGGAAAATAATTTATTAGCATTAAAACAAAGCCTCTTGATTCAGACTTGGTGTTTTCCTGGGATGTTCCACGTAGTGGAAAGGAAGGCTATAGGAGCATAGATTGTAATCTAAACTTTTAAAATGAGCTCAGACTGCTACTTATATAGTCAATATTGAAGGCTGTGTTGAAGTAAAGGTGGATGGAAAGACTTGGCCATAGTCCCAGAGGTCATACTCAATGAAAAACAAAACAAACCTTGAAGAAATCTCCTTGCAGAGCTTTTAGCACAAGGTCTGGATCCTCCTACAGTTTGTATCATTTTCAATTTTTTTTCACCGTCAATTTATGTGGACTTCCTGGGCTTTCTTTGAGGTTTTTTGCAGTGTCTTCAAGCTCTCAGTTGATCCCCCCCAAAATCAAACTGCTCTGTAGGCTATTTTATTTCTTAATGGATGGGTTTCTTCATCATATATACCCACTGGAAACTCTGCTTTATTGTAAGGGAGTTGGAATTTGATGATCCTCGGGGTCCCTTGAATCCAAGTCATTCTATGATTCTGTGATTTCAGCTGTTGTAAACTTTATCAACTTGATTCATCAAAAAACATAAGATGACTAGATTAGATATAGATGTCTCTGTAGTAAGGCAAATAATGCAAAATTAGCCACAGCCATGAAATACAAAGGTGTTTTCTGTGCTGCCATGCTATAGTCTCTGACAATATTTAGGTGAATGGATTTTATCTAGTATCTGATGAAAATTCTTCATGAAACTATGTGAAGTGTTTATCTTGTATCACTTAATTGTTGTTGTTCTAACATGTGAGTAGAAAATACCAAGCTTTTATGGATATTTGTCAGATAACTTATTTCTGTCCATGTCAGTCAATGTGTCACAAGTTAAATCAGGTCTCATTCGTCCTCCTGTGGCAATCAAATTACAAAAATGATTACCAAAATGTAATCAAAGCCTTTTCAGGAATGGCTAAAATTTGCTGAGTGACCCAAATAAATGTGACCTAACACTGCCCCTGAGGATATGCTTCATAAAACAAGCAGAAAGCCCTTTGTGCAAATCTGTGCAGGAAGCTAATACAGATCTACACATAACCTTTCAATCCTAAAGAAACAAAACAGAAACCTCTGTTCCGAGTGATCTTCAGGAGGAGTGAAAAAGTGGTAGCTTAGAAGGGAATGGCTGGAGAAACCTTTTGCAGCCATTAAGAGGCACTTCTCTAGATGTTGTTGCACAGCATCCAGCAGCAAATCTGTTTATGCAATGAAAGGTTTTTCAGAGAAAGCTGAGGATGTGTATTGCCATTTCTATCAATGTTTCACCCAGCAGGCTGTTCTTCCAACACTTGGACACTGCTTGTCCTTGTGCTGATGTCCTCAGCACCACAAGGATGGGCTATACATCTGAATGGTTACATCAGCACTAGCTGTTTTCAAACGTGTTCTTTCTATTGCAGAAGTAGCTTCCGTGTATTGGATGATGTTGCATTCAGTGGTTCTTAGTATCCCAGTTCCAAATACTAAATTAAGCCAGCACCTTATGTTTGTCCAAACATGAGTGTTCATGCTAATAGGTATAAATACCTTCTTGAAGTTATAGAGGTTAACTCTCATTACTGAACTGTTCTCCAGTTACCAATTTTAATTTCTCTTTCAGTCATTTTCTATTTGGATAGAATCACTGACAGGAAGAGAAGAATGAAAAATGGCTGACTTCCTACTACCTGGTACCAACAACTTCCGTAAATTCACTCCAGAATCCTTGGCTGCCATTGAAAAGAGAATTGCTGCCAAGAAGGATCATCAAAAAAGTACCTTAGACCAGAAACCTGAGGAGAAACCACGTCCTCAGCTTGACCTAAAAGCTTTCCAGAAATTGCCAGCTCTCTATGGAAATCCTCCTCCAGAACTCATTGGGGAACCACTGGAAGACCTTGACCCATACTACAAAGATCGCAAGGTTAGAGCCAACCAAACCTTTTACACCTTAATTTGTTTTGTTATGTGGCTACAAAATGTTCATGTGAATGACCTATGAAATGATCTTGTTATACTCCTTTGGAAAAACTATAATCCCTTCCTCTGTTACAACAGTGTGGGAAGTTGGCATAGCTGAATGACATGCTGTAATTTTCAGGAAAAAAAATCTTAATTTTGAATTACAGGAATTAAATATCATGAACTGCATTACTATTTAAATCAGAATGGAAATATCTAAAGTGAAATGGGCAAAGGAAGAAAATGGGGTTTTGACTCAGATTTACCAGAAATAATAATAATTTTGGAAATTTTCTTTATTTTTACAGTTTTAAACACTCTCTGTTTCAACAGTTGTGCTCTGTGAACATGCACAATGAATGATCATCCTAATATAAAAATTACTATAAAACATTTGCTAGTGAACCATTTAAACCTATTTATTCAAGCTCCATATTCTAGTCAAGTGTGCTTGAAAAAAATAATTTTTAATAAACAGAGGAAGAATGGGAAATAATCCATTAAAATGAAGCTTATTGCTTGAGAAATTGAGAAATAATTTGAGTTAATTTCTACAGTGTTAGAGCTGGAGGATCACTATCCATATTGACAAATAACATTTAAGTCTGCGACTCTTTCTTTCACCATCGTACAGTTTGATTCAGAGGTCCAATTTACCTGAAGAGTATAGTCATAAGCAAAATTCACTTTGTGTTCTTCATAACGAACAAGGTTTAAAAAAGGAAGTTCATGCTGAGATTTTTTTCCGCGTTGATAGTTAATGGATATGAACTCATTCATCATTTATGATAAAAGTGTTGCAAAATATTAAGGTCTACTCATTTAAACAAGCAAACAGAAGCTAACATCAAAGCCTTTCATAGAACAAGGTGTAATTAAAAAAAAGAATTGTCTTTAGCTTCCTGAATGTTTTACTTTGTTTCTTTACGTTTAATTTTAAGATCTTCATAGTGGTAAACAAACAGAAAACAATCTTCCGGTTCACGGCTACACGTGCCTTATGGATCCTCAGTCCTTTCCATCCCATCCGAAGAGCAGCAATTAAAATTTCAATACATTCATATCCTTTTTTGGCTTCATTCACTCTCTTTTGTTACAAAGATCTCTGTTATTCTTTCCTGTTATGTTTTAGAGCATTGAATGCCTCTAGGTTTTCCTCATTCCACACAACTTCTAATTACGGTTTACTTTAGATATTACCATTGTCTTTACATTCTTATTCTATTTAGTAATAAAGAGTTTTATGAGTACTCAGGGTTTTGAAGCCTGACTTTCTACTTTCTACCAAATCACACACTTGGAAAATGGGACTCATTAGTGTATTTTTTCATTTTTGTGCTTGGAGCAAAAATGCTGTCACTCAAGAATAAATCGGAGCCAGTGCAGTCTGTGATGTTACTGCATAGAGGTTAGGTTTTCAGCCATCTCCCCTCCATGTAATATTGAAACAGATCCAAAGTTGCGGTCATAGCAGGATACAGGCATCCCTGGAGGAGTGATGGCTCTCATCTGAGGGCTTCCTTGGGTAACAAGTTGGCTGTTATTGTTGTTTCAGCACTTGTGGTCCATCTCCTGAGTTTGTGGCAATGTTTGGCTGTGCCTACAGTTAAATCCAAGACTTTTTTTTTTTTGAAGGACTGAAAGAACTGGTGATTGAAAGGGGGTAGATGTCTTTCCCATGCTCATCTACATCCTAGGTTGCCAAAGATGTAGTATGACACTTAACGTGAGGTTCAACTCCAGAGTCAGGCACTTCATCTTAGGTATCAACACTTGAGCTAAATGTCTGTGTTCTACTTCTGAACTTACAGTCAGCAGGTCCCAGAGAATAGCTGCCAACCAAGAGTTGGCATCTAATATCCTTTGAGACATCCACAAATATCATGGCAGACTTTGCCCTGCCCCTGCATAAGAATAGAGATTTCACAGTTTAGGAGTGAGTGATGCTGGAGGTTATTCAACTTCTGTGAACTATTCATTTCACTTAAAAATAAACATACTTCTACCGGAGTTCTATGGGAACTACTTTATTATCATCAGTGCTTACATTGCAATGGAACTTCAATTTGTTACCAGCAAACCTTTGCTCTCAGCAATGTCAAGCTCCCAGTTTATTTGAAGGTAAAACCCCACCAATTGCGTAAGTTGTAAAAAGGGAAAAGAGGGGTAGAAACAGAACAGTAAAATTTGTTTATTCACACAAGCTTGTATCGAACTTCCTTGTGCAAGGAAAACTGAAATTATGTGATACCAAATGGGTTCAGTTTTCAGTAATATCCTGGTTGCTGCTGAGACCTTGGGAGCCAGGCAGTCTCTATTTAACAATTTTTTTGCTGTAAAATTAAACTAAAAAGGCATCCTTTGTCTCGCTCTGTCTCAGTGGTTAGGGATCATTTTACCAAGTCTGCAATGCCCAGTACCTCCACAGCAAGTAAGATGGCATAAATAACAAGGGCAGCATGTTGTCATCTAATGTGACTCACAGTCAGTAAATACGTGTGCTTGCAGTCCTTGTGTGTGCTTTAAAAAGTATTGAAAATATTAATTTCATAAACAGTGGGATATGTAACTTTCTAATTTGATGTCGTATTCTTTGCCTTCACTCCCATGTCTTACATTATTCACTTGGTTTATAATATGCACAATTATAACTAATTGTGTGTTCATGGCTCGGAATGAGTCCTCTAGGAGTTCATCTCCATCATGGAACAAATATGTTGAGTAAGTATCTGTGGGTCTGTATGTATTTCAGTTTTGTAGCCCTAATTGACTATTTAGCCTACTCTCTATCTTTCCTACAAGGTAGTTTATGAGGGGTTTACAAAATTGTTGCTTGTGTTAGTAAGGTTTTGCTTTGAGGCAGTATTTTTGTCTGGACTCAGTAAGCACAGTAATTATGGGGTTACAGGAGAGCATTAGCGTGGATAATGTTCTGTAGAAGTTCTGTTGAGCTTGCATCATGTCTGTCCTACCACTCCAGTTCATTATCCTACTTTCTGAAGTTATTTGGTAGCTATTTGCTTTTTATAAAAATATTAGAAATTTCTTTATAAAAATGTTAGAATATGATAGTGCTAACACAACATAAAGGAATAGATTCCAAATTAATTTCCAAACAGTTATAAAATCTGTTTCATGATTTCTGATGCTGAAACAGCTGGGAGTGGCAAACTCTTAGACAAGCAGGAACAAGAATCTTCATGGTATTAATTCATATATCTCCAGAGGACACTTCCCTGCCTATGAGAGCACTAAAGTTTAGATAAGAGTTATACTTGCTGTTGGCATCAAAACTGCCATTCAAATACATTTCAATAATAATCTTGGAATAATTCTTTCCAAATGAAGAGGGAAGTACTACATATGTATAATTTCCTACTGCATTTACTGAGTACCAAATGAATGCCTTTTGAGTTCCTTAGGGAGATTGCTACCTTGTTGAAATAAGTGTGCTCAATAAGTCCAGAAGAGCTTTTACTGATAATTTTCCATTAATAAGAATAATTGCTGTCTTAAATTGAAAATCCTCTAGCTTCGCATTTCTCTAATCTTTTTAACCGTCTGTATAGAAATGGATGCAGTGTACCTCAAGTAAATAATACACTGAATATCCTACATTTACTGGGCTACTTGAAACCAGAACGAGGCATGAATTTTGATCCTTATTTTAGCAAGTAGCTGGAAGTTCTGTGTTACTCAGATTCTGGAGATTCACATGGAAGTGTTCGAAAGAAATTACTGAATGCAAAAAAAAAAAAAAAGAAAAAAAAAGAAAAAAAAGGTATGTGTGTTAGCAGCCATGGTGGGATGGTTGTCAACTACTGTCTCAAACTGTGTATAAAGGCCCTGAAATCAATAAGAGTTTTTCCATCACTTCTCCATGACATTTCCTTGATTTGTTGGCCTTGACAGTAAATAGTTTGTGTTTCTTATCCTCTTACAGTAATTACTAATGTTGCTGTTTTCCTTTGGTACTTAGATTTACTTTCACTGGCATTTACACTTTTGAATCATTGATAAAAATATTGGCAAGAGGCTTCTGTCTAAATGAATTCACTTTCCTTCGAGATCCCTGGAACTGGTTGGATTTCAGTGTGATCGTCATGGCGTAAGTGGGAACAAATAAAATATGGACACTACCTGCACTTCTCTATATTTAAAGATTTCATTACTGAGGTGTCAAAGGCAGTCTGCAGTGCAAAAAAATAAAATTAAAGAAAGGATACATCTGAAACCAGCTAGTACAGATGGCCATGTAGAGTCAATAACCATTGACTCTTCCCTTGTTCAGCTGTGATGCACTTATCTTACAAAAAGGGAATGGAGCAAGATGCAGTTAATCTCTTCAGTCCCACCTCATGCCACTCTGCAGCCCTTATACTCGAATGCATTTCTGTGTAATAGCTGTCCAACATGAGTTCCTGTTGAGAATGAAAGTGTACATTTGAGAACAGAGCACTATGTATGGACACCAGCACAGTGGATTACATTCAAAATTCACAGTTCCAAGCTTTAGTTTGCGGTAATTAGAAAGTTTTCATAGTGATTACAAGCAGCTATAGAAGGGAGATAGATTCATATTGGTTCAGCCTGAACTGAATAACTTTGAGTGATATCTTTCTTTATATTTTAAGTGCATAATATTTTAAGATACTTCACACAAATAAAGAGAAACCTTATGAGTAAATTCAAATAATCCAGAAAAGGCTTTCTATTGTATGAATCTCAAAAAAACCCTCTTGATATGTAGTTTGTTAACATACAAAATACACTCAGGATGATTAAAAGTTAAAAATAAAGACTAAAATAAGTGTCTGGTTTACTCTAATTAAGATGTCCTGACTCTACAGATTTGTGGGAGCATTCAGCAACCTGGGGAGCGTGTCGGTCCTTCGGACATTCAGGGTTCTGAGAGCCTTAAAAACCATTTCAGTACTCCCAGGTAAGGAATCCTATGTGGTTTACAGCTGATTATTTACTCCAATCAAAATGTTGGATTTTCCTTCTTTTTCATTCCTTCCTTCCCCTCTTTTCTCCTTTCCCTTCTTCCTCTCTTCCTTCATCCCTTCCTTCCTTCCTGTTATTTTCTTTGCGTATCTTTCACTAATTGCAGGTGCAGCTTAATTGGTAGGCACAAATATTTTCCCAGTCCAGCTGGCCCAAGTAGAATAAATCAAGCAATATAAACAATACTGTGTTTAATTTTCTTTTATTATATAGTAATGATTTTGATAGCATGTCATTATGTTGATTTTATGGCATACTTCTAGCTAGTCTATGTGTGATGGTTCAACAGAAACTCCTCTGGCAACAAAACAGGCTATATATTTCTGCATCCCTGGGACAATGCTTTATTGTTGCTTTTTTCCCACCTTTCTCTTAGTTATAAAGTTAGTGGTTGTTTCCTCATGACTAAATGCAAGCCCAGAGCCAGTGTGTTGCCCTTGTGTTGTCTTTCTGGTCTTTTTGATCACATTCATTATTGCATGCAGATTGGTCATTGATTCTCAGTTTGCATATGCATGTTACTCTTTCTGTATGTAAAGGCTATCCACCAGACTATCCCTGGTCCCTCATCCTTGCCTAGATAACTTAAAGGGAATAATGAAACATCTGGGTCAATCAAATGCAAAAAAAATGTTCTTGTATTAACAGCTCTCAGTTTTTCATCATGTTTTTCTCATTGTATATTGTCTCCCTAGGGCTCAAGGTCATTGTAGGTGCACTTATCCAGTCTGTTAAGAAACTTGCCAATGTGATGATCCTGACCGTTTTCTGCCTGAGTGTCTTTGCCCTCATAGGCCTCCAGCTTTTCAAGGGCAATCTGAGATACAAATGCATGAAGAATTATACAGATTCCAGTATCACAGATTTTTTAAATAACAAAACATGGGAATCCATTTTTGCAACATTTGCTGATTATGCAGGTAATTGTTCTTCTTAATTCTTTTTTTATCTGGCACTGTAATGACCTGCATGTGCATGTGTAACTACTGTTGTATATGAAGTTGAATATCTGGATGAGCAGCTACCTGATAATGGCCTTCACACTGCCAGAGCAGCTTGCAGCCATCCAGGAAAGTTCCCCTTCCCTTCCCTGTTACAACAAACGTATGTATATATATATATATACATATATATATATAATGAATATATATATATGTATACTTAAAGATGTATATAAAATATACGTCTTTCATGTATGACTTGATTGGAGCTGGTGACAGAAGTGTGGAGCAAGGATCTGAAAAGACAGAACATTTGCAGTGTAAAGGCCCAGAGAAAGCAAGACTCAAGAGATTTATAATCTATGTTGCTTCTCAAACTTTGTCTTGTTCCCATCCTATCTTTTCCACCTTCCATGCAGGATCATTTGCAATGATGACAAAAAAAAACCCAGGAGGTGCCAGACAGATTTAATGGAAGTTTTCCTTCAAGACTTATGAGTTGCCATGTTGTAAGGCCAGTTTTCAATTAAATGACTTTTTGACATATTTTCTACAGGCTGTCTTGGTCCTGTCCTAATGTGAAGTTCTCACTCCAACATGGACACTATACATTACTATAATCTTCCGAATCTCAGTCACTGAATCAACTGATAAACTATTGTCAGTTGGCAGGAGCAGAGCCAAACAAAACGTGGGCAGAAAGTAGCCTGCATGGTGCATTTATGTGGTACAGTAGAACAGATATTAAGGATTCCCGTGGTGGCTCTGAATCACACTGACTTATCTGATAAGTCCAGCTGAGATTTGAGAAGCATCAGGAAGAGATGAGATGTCCCTTACATCTGGAATAATAAACCCACATCTTAATAGCACTAATTACTCCTTAGCATTGAGCTATTAATTTCAGTCTGCTGCTAGCTCAGGCATTAGAGTAACTCATGCAAAGAGAAATAGAAGAGATCAAAAAGGGCATGGCTTCAGCATCCTGATGGACAAATCAGTATTTCTCAGCTGAGGGTTAGGACCTGTTTTTTTGACAGGCATGGTTTTTATCTGTATTGCCAAAGACTCTTTCTTCCTCCTCCAAGCAGGACTTTCTTTTTATTGCTTAGAAGCAGAAATGGTCTATGTTATCCCCCAAAATGTCCAAACTCTTTTTTTAGAGTGCCAATTGACATGGGCAAGAGAATAGGCTAACAGTTGCCAAGTGTGAAGCTATTCCTGAGCCTGCACCCTCCCCTTCTTTGTTGGCTTCTATAGATGTGCCAAAGAGATAATATTGTAAAAGCTTTTAAGGCATTCCCTCAGTCTGAAATGTATGCATATAGAGAAGCTTGTGTATAAGTGAGGAAAGGCCACCTTGCAATAGGGAGCAGTCGCTATGAGTGTAGGGAAACCCATCTCTTTTCCTTCAGTATTCTTTTTGTATTTGTTTGAAGTCATTTGCACGTGTGCACATACACTTACAGCTCACTGGTATTACCACCACCTCTATTCAAATATAGAGGATACAGACTAGAAAATGTATTGGTTTTACATTTTCTCATTCTCTCTCTCTCTCTCTTCCTCTCTTTTGTTTATAGAACACTTTGCCATTAAGCCGGGCACCTCGGACATCTTGCTATGTGGTCCTGGCGCTGGGTAAATGTACTTCAGAACATTTCTTGTTTGGAACTTTTCTCTGCCTCAGTGCTTCTCTGTTTGCTCTGTTATAAGAAATGAAAATGAAGTAGAGATTCCTGGCTTTCCTTGACTGCAGAACTCAAACAGTAAATTACAGTGGGAGTCAGATAATTTAACACATGTTGAGAATGAAGTGTAGCTTTCTTATTCAGGTCTAAATTCCTTCCAGAAGGACGATCTTTCTCTTCCCCATGGATGCACTAGAGTTGAAAACACAAAGGGTCTCATGGGAATGATGATGAAGGAGTTGGCCAGGGTTAGAAGTTTTGTTCAGCCTGGGTTAGCAGTTTTTTCCAGACTCTTTTTCTGTTGCTGTCTTATAGGTGCTGCTTTTTTCCTTCTCCAATTTCCAGCCAATTACTGCCAGGAGTAGAAGTTTGGCTTTCAGTATAATGAAAAGCAAAACTAAATAAATAATCCAAACTCTCATACGAGCTGAAGTGTTTCTCCAAAACCTTCAGTTAAAAGAACTGCCCTTCTTACTATCACCTCTAGGACCTGTCCTCCAGAATATACATGCAAGAAAATTGGGCCAAATCCTGATCATGGTTTCACCAGTTTTGATACATTTGGCTGGGCTTTTCTCTCCTTATTCCGCTTGATGACCCAGGACTACTGGGAACGTCTGTATCAGCAGGTACCAGCTTTGTGTTTTATTCAGAACCAGTCATCCAGAAGGAACAATATCTGAAGCAGAAAATGGCTAGAGAGAAAACCTCAAATAAAAGTAGGAGCCAGAAGTCATTGTGTCCTCATCCTCTCTTCTCCCTTCCAGCAAGCTGTGGTCCCCCCTCAACTCCCTAAAAAGGGATGTTCAAGCATTTCCAAGCTATAGTCCTATTACACTGCTGTCTTACAGCCTTCAAGAAAATTGCTAAAATGGTTCTCTATTGTCCTTCAAAATGCAACAGTGCCTCCTCAACCATCCTCATGGGGCATGTTGTGTGATCATAGGTTCATGTGCAATGGCATTATAAAGATGGGGAAGAAAAGGCTGAGAGATACATTTCTCTTAATCTTCCTAAAGCACTTTGTCTAGAAATCTGAGTGCCCCTAAAGAATTTCAGAAAACCTATTTGGTATTAAATATGGTAATTGTTATCCCTGGGGTGTTGTGCTTACAGACCCTCAGAGCTTCTGGGAAGGTGTATATACTCTTCTTCATGCTGGTCATCTTTCTGGGCTCGTTTTATCTAGTCAATTTGATTCTGGCTGTAGTAACAATGGCATACGAAGACCAGAATAAGGCCACCATTGCTGAGACAGAGGCAAAAGAAAGGAAATTTCGGGAAGCCATGGAATTATTACAGAAAGAGCAGGAGGTATGTAAATTATATCCTTGCAAAGTTTAATCTCAATGCTGTGTTACTAGACATATAAGAAAATGCATCACTATCTGTATACAGACATATATGATAGTTATCTGTGGGAGGGGAAATGTTGTTAAAAGCAGTGATTCTTAGAGATGTAGGAGAAATTCCTAGTTCTGCTGCATTTTTTTTTCCATATTTTTCCAATGACCTTTTTCATGGATAATGATCTTTAAAATCTGTTATAAGAGATCTAAAAAACTGGAAAATATAAAATTCCGTAAACTATCAGCTTCCAATGTAACATATGGTTATCTTCTGATTCATCCTTGTGGATTGCTGAGCAGAGGAATATAAATTATTCAGGTGTTTACGTGTATTAACATCCAAGACCACTGTACTTTAGTGAAAAGTCACTTGTAACTTACATAGTTTAGAAGCTTCTGGAATGAAATATTGCTCTGCATTTTGAAAACATTCAAATCCTAAATTCATATTGGAAAGCAAGTGAGCCACAGCGTGACTGCAGTCCTATGGACACCCAGTGGCAAGACCGAATTTCAGTACTCTTTGAGTGTTTATTTGGGGAAATAAATATATATTCTACAGCATGACTTTCAAGCTGAGTATTTTTATTGTAAGTAATTATGCCATATGGGGGAATAGGAGTTTAGTGTGATTATTTTGCCCCCGGCAGGCGCCATACACACGATCATGTAACATACTGCAAATAGCAAATTGTTCGCTGCTCCATATGTTGCAAAATTTCTCTCCTCTTTCTTTTACTGTTATCACATATTGGAAGATTTTTACCAACTTTTATGAAACACAGATTGCTAAGAAAAAATAATATAGAGCACGGAAGTGTTTTCTTGCCACTTATTTTGTAAGTACCAGCAAAAATGCCACCTGTGTTTTTGCTTTAATTTTAGTCATTGACTGCGAAAGGGATTGATATCCTGTCAATTAGCTCCTTTGAAGGCTCTCCTTTGTCTGCCAAAGAAATCAAAGAAAGAAGCAACAGGAAAAAGAGAAATAAGTCCTTGGGGATAGAAGAGCATGAAGAAGAACAGTTTTCCAAGTCACAGCTCACAGACAGTCAACGAAAGTTGGTAATCTATTGTCTGAATCTGAGATCCTTGCAGCTTTTACAATTTTAATGCTAAAATTAATTGCTTGCAAGCATGAAGTAAATCCTGTTGCAAACACTGATCACTCTTTAGCTTTTAAAATAAACAACCTTATGAGATAAGGAGGAATTATGTAAACTTTACTTTGAAAAAAAAATGCTATAAGCAAAGAGTGGAAGAAAAGTTGTAACAGCAGTTAAAATAAATTGTCTGTAGCACTGAAATAGAAAAAGTGAATGAATATCAGAATTTAACTCCAGTGCCATCATTTTCTTTTTAAAAATTCTTATTTAAAATGTGAATATAATGCTTATCATAGAAATAGCTGATAAAGCCAGCAGTATTTTATTATCTGTCTTTTAAAACCTAAACAAAATCCTTCTTGAATAATCTAAATTAAATAAGGGTTTTGGACTTGCTACGGTTGATAAGAAATGTTATGAAACTCTAAACTTTAATCTGTTTCCCAAATCTTCTATTTGATATCCTGCCATTCTCCTTTTATTTATTTCTTGGTCTTTCAGTCCCTCCTGGGCTTGCTGTATGGTGCCAACAGCAATCAGGTGAAACGCAGGCTTAGCCATGGCAGTGTGTTCAATTTCCAAATACCTGCTTTAGAAGTTGATTCCAAAGCGGATTCCGCTGATGAGGAACCCCACAGCACAGGGGAGAACAAGATCCAAGGCAGGTCAATGTCAGTGCCACAGGTGGGAAGACGCTCCAGCATGCCAAGCCAAAAGAGCTATGGCTCCCACCCTGCCACCCCAAGCTGCATGCAGAGCAGCAAGCGGGCCAACGTGGACGACTGCAATGGCCCCATTTTGGTGATGGGAGGAGGGAACGGCAAGGTGCATGGCTTAGATACAGCCCCTTCTGAGGGGATAATGCTTCCTCCAGTAATGGAAGATCTGGGGAAGGGTGATCTGGTAAGGAAAAATGCTATTTTAAGTATATCTTTGTATTACGGTTTCTCCACATACATGTATACTTCTTTAGCTGGGTTACTAGTGCTGACATCGTAACTCAGCAGGTTGTTTTATCCTTTACCCTGTCCAGGATGATTGTTTTGAGCAGCACCTTTAGGTCCTTCTCCTATACAGCACCTTTAGCATCAATAGCTTTTTCTGTAAGTCCCCCATGCAAATGGGTAGAGATATGCTGTTACTATTTTACCACTCATCTCCCTCCATTTTGATTAGTCTCTGGAAGACTGCTGGATCTGTTTGCCCTCACATCTATTTCCAAGCTTTGTATTTGCCCTGTTGCTGTTACATGCTTGAGGGATCCATTTACTGTAGCAGTATTACTGATGTGTAGGACCTTTGTTCTGAACACTATTACATCTTGTAGACAGGTACATTTATTTGGCTGCATGTCATTGTTCCTATTAACTTTCATAGTTACCCATCATTGCATCCTACTTCATTTTATTCCTGTGGTATCTCCCTAATTGTGTTTACTTCTTTAAGCAGCCAGCTGTGAATGATGAGAGCAGCATGATGCATTTACATCCTCAGCTATCAGTGGAGTACTTTAATGAGACATTTCAAAGGCAAAGGGCAGCAAGTGCAGTCAGCGTAATTACCAGTGTCTTAGAGGGTAAGTGGCTCCTCATTATGCTTATTTCAATTCTGAGGTAATGCTAGGGTAAAAGACCAAAATATCAATACATTTCTTAAAAGTTAACAGAGATTTATAGATGTATAGTTAGGAATTACATGACTAATTATGCCCTTTTTTCATTAAAAAGAATGCATTATAGTACATTCATCATGTATTAGAACTTATCCTTTGCCTTTCATATCACATTTCATAGGACTGAGGAAGAGGTTGGAGTGATGATAGTTGGGAGGAATTCCTCTGGGACATGATAAGCAGGATTGGGGCAGTGGCTTCTTCTCTTGGCCCTGTGGCTGCTACTCCATCATGAATATGCATGCAGACTCAGTCATTAAGATTACACAAGCAGAATTAATTGTGGCAATTCCTGGAGGCTGAGCACTTAGCGTTTTCTATGACCATTCTATGTGAATTTTTGAAGGCTATATTACCGACTTATTTTGCTAGTAGTTTCATATCTTTCTGGGGAAAAAAAAAAATCAGCCTAAATTTCCATTGTTTGCTGGACAACAATGAGAATGAAATACGTGTTTGTGTGTCCCTGATGTGGAGCTTTATCACTGATTTGTGGAGAACAAGTATGATCTATAGCGAGCCTGGTAGTTCTGTGTTAGGGAGATCCTTTTTCTTAAATTTCTCTGTTTTCACACTGTTGTGAAAAATCACAGTTGGAATACATCACCCGAAGCCTGGCTTTCAAATTTAAAATGCAGATATTCAGTGGTGTACTGAGATGGAAACAGAACTGGGTCCGTTGCTGTTGGGACCCTGTTCATGTGGCCACGGATTAACCTGAGAATGAGCATTGGAATAGGGAGCAGGGAGGTTGTCTTTGCTGGGATATGAACGCTGGCTGTTCTAGATCTGTACCACATGATTAAAGAAGGCATTTCACAGAATCATAGAATCACAGAATGGCCAGAGTAGGAAGGGACCTCAAGGATCACGAATCTCCAACCCCCCCCCAAAAAAAGTGCTAAACCTGGAGTTAAGACAGTGTGATCACACTGGGATAACTAGTGTGGGGTGGAATCTGGAACTTGAATCTGGAGCAGAAATTAAATCTAAACTGTGGGAAGAAATAAGGACAGGTCCAAAGAAGAAAAGGTAAGTCAGTTCTAAATTACCAGACTTTTGAGAAATTTTCACATCCTTGAAGATCAGTTTACTTAAAGCTCAATACAAGCATGGTAGGAATGATTCTAGTTGGTCTAGTTGGTTCTAGTTGGTCTACGAATTTGCACAAGACTTCAGGGTATAAAAGTGTTTTGGAGCACACACTAATATTCAAAAAAGGGAGGAGTGTTATATTTGACCAAGAGCCTGTAAATGAGACCACCAGAACAGCTTCCTTTCCATGTTTTACTTTTAGAAAATGGAGATGTGTTATTGCTTGCATCAGTTTAGAAATGATAGTCATAGAATTTTCCAATGGAACTGGCCTAAGGTGAAGCTCGAGATGCTGTGGTTTGGTTTTGTCTCATCCACAATCTGAACATTTGGATCTGCTGTTTACTCCCTAGGGAGTCAGTGGAGGCAAAGATGTTAGCAGCGATTACAGTCAGTGTCCTACGTGTCTACACAAGGATCAGATGAAGTTATAGAATCATTAAGATTGGAAAAGACTTCTAAGATCAACTGGTTCAGTTACGAACCCACCCCCACCATGCCCACTCACCATGTCCCTCAGAGCTGCATCTCCACAGTTCATGGACACCTCCAGGGGCAGTGACTCCACCATCTCCCCAGGCAGCCTGCTCCAGTGCCCAATCACTCTTTCTATGAAGTTTTTCCTAACATTCAGTTTGGATATTAGGAAAATGTGTTTTAGCTGCTACATTACCCTTGGACTGATGTAGGGACTACATGAGCAGGGAAGCTCTGGGGCTCTAACTGAATTTTGAGGTTCCTTTTTTATTCTCTTGTCTTTTGAATACTTGATGCGATTTTTTTTCACCATCTTGCTTAGCAGCAATTATTTAACTATAATGGAGTTCTCTTTTGTTCTTAGAACTTGAAGAATCCCAACAGAAATGCCCAAGAGTCCTGAAAGATTTTGCTTTAAAGTATCTGATTTGGAACTGTTGTCCACTTTGGTTGAGAATCAAGAAAAAAGTGGCTGCTTTCATAAAGGATCCCTTCATTGATCTCACCATAACGCTCTGCATTGTGATGAATACTTTGTTTATGGCACTGGAACACAATAATATGACACATAATTTTAAATTAATGCTTAATGTGGGCAACTCGGTAAGTGAATTTTCAACCACGTGACCTTTCATACCAAAAACTGATTGATGTGTGTTTTCACTTGAGATACAAAGACTAGCTGTAAAAATGAAAGGTTAGCAAACTCTGTACTTATAAAGCATACATTTCTAAGACAGACGACTCCAAGATTTTATTGATGCAGTTCTAATGTACTTCTGAGCAAGTAGAAAACAACTCTCCCATTTTAACAGAAAGTACATTAGAAGTTCATAAAAATTGGGTTTATCGATGCATCCGTGAATTTTGCAGTACTGACAGAAATATATTCTAAAGATAAGATTAATTAAAGGTAACTTTTAGGCTGATGCTACTGTTTTCTTGATTACAGATCTTTACAGGAATCTTCACCGCAGAAATGGTCTTAAAAATCATTGCTCTAGATCCCTACTATTATTTTCAGCAGCCCTGGAATATTTTTGACAGCATAATTGTCACATTGAGTTTAATTGAGTTGAGTTTACCCAGATACGGAAGCAAAAAAGAAAGGCGAAAAGGAGGAACCCTGACAGTTTTACGGTCCTTTAGACTGGTAGGCCTTACACATACATCGTTCTATTCAACATTATATTGTGAATATAATAGAGAATGCTTCTGTTGTTTGTAGTTAAGATGCAGAAATTATTTACTTTCTCAGCAGTGGGAATAAGAAACATAGCGTTAAACTTGTAATGTTAGAGTTGAAGTTTAATGCTGTATACATTTCCACTTAAAACAGTAAGAAGTACTCAGAAAAAAAATTATCTTCCAGAATATAGGTGTTATAATCAGAAGTAAAAAATGAAATACTAGCCCAAATAGTCTTATGAAAAATTGTCCTAATACAAATATGGAAAGAAGAATACTTAAAAATAGTCATAAAGTAACGTTAAGGTATTCATACTGTGTACTGTGGACTGATAGGGGCTGTGCTGCAGGAAGAAAGATCTTTTATTGTAACACAATGGCTGGTCCCCTAGCTTTGATCGTTTGTGTTGCATATAAATTGAGCACAGTGTTCTACATCAAGCACATTATACAAATTCCTGCCTGTGTGGGCCAAGCACTTACCAGAACTAAGGGTAGCCAGGCCCTCAAGGAGGTTGTTGGTTTATTTCTGCGATGTTGTTCAGTTCTTGGGAAAATAAATCCATAAATACTCTTCTAAAAGTGTTAGCATCACAATGCCACAAACATTATATCTCCGGACAGTGTCTAAAAAATGGTTTTTACAGGTTTGATTAGCAGAAAGGTGGGTTATCTCTGCTGATCTCTAACACAACTTTTTATGTTTTCACACAGCTGAGGGTCTTCAAACTAGCAAAATCCTGGCCAACTTTAAACACCCTCATTAAAATCATTGGTAACTCCCTGGGTGCGCTGAGTAACCTGACCCTCGTCCTGGCAATCACCGTTTTCATTTTTGCTATAGTAGGGGTGCAGCTCTTTGGGGGAAGCTATAGGATCCACGGTGATAAAATTAAAAAAAATGGTGAAATACGCTGGCACATGATGGACTTCTTCCATTCATTCCTTGTCATTTTCCGAATTCTGTGTGGAGAATGGATTGAGACCATGTGGGACTGCATGGTGGTAGCTGAAAAACCACTGTGCCTTCTTGTCTTTCTGCTGGTCATGGTAATAGGAAATTTAGTGGTGAGTTTTCCAATATTTTCTTCTCTTTATCCTGTTGATGTTAGAGTTAACTTGATTTCCTTTTCATCAATAAACAGCAGATCCCTAAAGCACATTTAGAACAATTACCTGTGTCTGTTTGTCTGTAAAAGCCTGTTTTACCTTTTGCCATTGAGCTGCTGCTCTTTTTTTCAAATGTTCAAGTTTTCCAAGATCCTTATCAGCAATAACAGAATCTACACTCGTATCACTTTAATTGGGATTTTTTAGAATCATCTGTATAGATGAATTCTCTGGAAGTCTGTTTACATAGCAAGAGCTACAGCTTATGCCAGTCACTTCCATGAAGATCCTGCTGTAGATCCAGGTGTTATTTGCCCAGTTCTTAAAGGTGAAAAATTGAGTGGTGTAATCCCAAATGGGATCAGAAGACTTATGAATAATTCTGTTTCATTCTCCCATTGCATTTAAATAAATAAGTTGGGGGGTGGGGGAGAAGACGACGCTCAAAAACAGGGAGAAAACCTCACTTTGAGCCTCTCTTGATTTTGATTTTTTTTTTTCCAGCAATGTTGTATGTTTAACAATATTGCTGTGCCAGAATCTGATTTTACATCCCAGTTGGGAAACTTCCAAAGAGGACTGATTTAATTCTAGTTTGATGAGGAGAGCTGTCGTTAAACTGATTGGCGGTGACCAAAGTATTTGTTACTACTGTAATGTTTGAAAGTTGTTTTGATCAAATAAATATACACCATTTGAAGTAACTTTTAGGGGGAAGAGTTATATGGGAACATCGAGCTTTCTGAGAGGGAAATTTAGTTCATCAGCTGTAATCTTGTTGGTCATACAACAGCTTGCCCGGAGAGGCTGTGAATGCTCCTCCCTGGAAACGTACAAGGCACCAGGTTGGATGGGACTGTGAGCAACCTGGTCTAGTGAGAGGTCCCTTCCAACCCAAACCATTCTGTGATTTTATAGCCATCTAATTTCTGCCTTGTTTTCATTTGATCAGTCAAGCTGAGCTTTTGTAACATCTGTCTTCTGCATTAGAGTTCAGACTTTAGAATGCAATTTTCCAGACTTTTTATTTTATCATTATTTCAATGACTTTTAGGTACTCAACCTGTTCATTGCGCTGCTGTTGAATTCCTTCAGTACTGACTGCCTCCAAACAGCAGAAGATGATGGAGAGATGAACAATCTACGGATTGCTTTTGCTCGGATTCATAAAGGACTGCACTTTTTGAAGAGTGTGATGTGGAACACCTGTTGTGGAAAGCTCAAGCATCTAAAGAAAGCGCAGAAGAAGAAAAACAAATTGACTGCCCAGAACCCACTGGGTTTGGGAAAAGAAAGAAAAAATTGTAAAGACAATTACAATATTGAATGGGCTGAAAAAAATGGGGAAATATGCTCAGGTCTTGATGATTTTATTACCAATCCCAATGTATTTGTTTGTGTCCCTATTGCTGAGGAAGAGAATACAAGTGAGGGTTTTGAAGATGAAGATAAACTGAGCACATTTTCAGACACAGACTGCAGTAAACAGGTAATAAATCTGCTTGTTTGGGGATCAAAACCTCCCAGATCAAACCCCCCCCGGGCATGTTCAAGGCCAGGTTGGACAGGGTTCTGGGCAGCCAGATCTTGTACTAGATCTAGTGGTTGGCAACCATGCCTATGGCAGGGGGTTGGAACCTGATGATCCTTGAGGGCCCTTCCAACTCAAGCCGTTCTATAATTCTATGATTCTATAGTAGGGTGCACGTATACTGAAAGATAAATGCATGGTAAAAACTGTCTGTGGCACAAGGTGGCATACCTGACCCATATTTCCACAGTTAACAAATTTTGAACCAATTAGAAATGTTTAGGATGAGGGTAAATTGATCACTTGGAGCCTTTTAAAATGTCCTTTTCTTGTCTCAGTGTTTCCCATATGAAGCTTCCCTTTTAATTCCTATGCAAAAGTAGTCTCAAGATCCAGGTGATAAGCAGTTCACTGAATTACTAATTCCATATTGCTCTATGGCCTTTAGGGAAATTTTCCCTATCTCTATTGCTAGGTAATATCACATTCAAAAGGATCATATCTATGACTTCTGTCCAGAGCATCCCCCTTTAAATGAAATGTACAACGTATTTTTCTTTTCTTTCCAATTTACTCACCCCCCCAAAAAAAAGGAAAAAGAGAACCCTGCTAATCCACAGATTATTTTCAGGAGGAAAATTACCTGAGGCAAAGAGGGGAAAGAGGGAAAACCTCAGGAAGCTGGAGTAAAGTGTCAGGACTTTCCTCTGAAGAATTCAGTGTGCTTTACCTAGGAAAAGATAGGAAGCTTGAACCATCATCACCAGAGCATAAAGAGGTAAATATGTATATATATGTAGATTGCTTTTATGATGTTGACTTTCCAGTTCTGGTTGGGCTTGGATACATTTCTGCTCATGGACTCAATGGACTGGATTTCAGTAGTGGCAGCAGCACTGTGCCAGTCTGGCTGGTTAATGATGGATGTGATTTCTGTGAATGAAAATGAACCTTTGCCGGGTATCCACATATTGATCTTTAAGAAAAAAAATATATATGTGTATGTAGGAAAGATAAGTATTTAGGAATGGAGAGGTGTCAAACTGATTTGATTCAAATAAATAATTTACAAAATTCTCTGCTGATTTCCATTTCTTCAAATTAGTCTACAAAAAAAAAAAAAAAAAAAAAAAAAAAGGTCACAAAATATTTCATTAAAGGACAGAGATGCTCCCAAGCAAAACTGGGAAATTCCAGCAAGCCAACCTGTGTCATAAATAACTCAGTTTCAAGAAAAGTAATATTACAAATGAGTTTCTCATTATGATTCATAAATAAATTAAGAATAATTCTGAATTAGGAAAACATCCAAGAAAATGAGCTCTTCTTCAGCAATACACACACAAAAAAACCCAAACAAAATCCAAGAGTAAGTCATTTGTAACAAACAGCCGACTCGTGTGTATGTCTGAAGGAACAAACTGGATAACACATGATACAATTCCAATTTCTAATGCTTAAATACTCTAACGGATATTCAGAATATTTATCTGTTTCTCCTGTTAGAATGTATTTTCCTAGATTTTTCTGGTTTTAGCCCGCTGAGGACTGTGTGTAGTTGAAAGCAAGTTTAAATCTCTCTACTTTATGAGCTTATTAACCAGTAAAAATTGTTTCATGTGGATAGATACTGTACATATATGTCTTTGGCTCTTATTTGAATGCACCTATTGCTACTTCCAAGCTTACACTTAAAGTCATAAAGTCTATTTCATTCTTAACTCTACTTGAAATATTAGCACATAACAAAGTTTTTATTTTGAATTTTATTTGCTCATCGATCTTATTCATTTGGAATTGAATGTAGGGAGAATCAATACCTGATCTTCTTTTGCTTGGTAGTTTGACTCTGTCAGCTCTTCCGAAGGCAGCACAGTGGATCTGACAAACCCTGAAGATCTGTTGAGGCAGATTCCAGAGTTTGCTGAAGACAAGAAGACTCCAGAAAAATGTTTTTCAGAAGGTAAGGTTCTCGTCATTACGTGGTTGTGAAGTGTCAAAAATAATCCTGTTGTTCTGGGAATCCAGAGCTGATAGGGTGAGATTAATTTCACTTAATTTTAGATGTCAGCAAGTGATTCGGGCATCGTCTCTGTGTAATGAATAGAGAGATTGTGCCACCAGAAAAATAAACTCTCTTTCCTTAAAAACCAGAGGATTGCTTCTAAGTGGTGAAGACCAGAACACCAAAGAATAGATAATTATAGAAAGGTGAGGTGAACTCTACTCTGCTGGAGTCAAAATCAGTTTTGAATTAACTCAAGAGAAGAGTATAAAATCAGACCTCACCTGACAGTGGGCACCAGAACAATGCACATCAGATTTGCCCTTGACCTGCATGTGCTTTCATTACTTGCAATCATTATCTCTCACCTTCAGGTTGTGTTCGATACTTTCGTTGCTGTAAGGGGAGAGCCATAAACTTTGGAGGAAAAACATGGTGGAATCTGAGGAAAACCTGCTACCAAATTGTTGAGCACTCCTGGTTTGAATCCTTTATCATATTCATGATTCTTCTGAGCAGCGGAGCCCTGGTTTGTGGAGCACAATTTCATGTATTTCTGTACAAGCATTTTTAGCTTTAATAGCACCCAGATAAGTTACATTTGGCAGAAAACACAGGATATATCTTTGAACTCCAGGTGAAAAGCAGCAGACATTTATCTGCTCTTGTAATTATCATAGTTTTATTATTCATACTATCACAAATTAGAACAATGCTAAAAATATACACAGCTCTCACAAGCTGTTTCCATTCTGACTGCACATTAGATTCTTCTGGCTTTCACAGCTGTGAAATATAAATGTTTCTATATATCATTAAAATATGTAAATGATATTTAGTGCTTTAGTTCTCTTGAAAGTATAAAATTATTGAGAAAAAAATCTAAAAATGTACTTCCCTAAGATCCCAGAATGCATGGTCTGTATGTGTCCATGAGTTATGTGTATATTTAAGGAAAAAGAAAAAGAAAGGACAGGAACAATTACAAGCTTGCCAGCTGGCATACATTTGAGTAAAAGATGAGGTTCACATCTATGTAAACTATGTGCAGAATGATGAAGAGGCCTTTTTGTTTCTAGACTTTCATGTTTCAAGCTTATCTGTGACTTTGTAATTTATTTGCATATCTTGATTTCAGGCATTTGAAGACATTCATATAAACGAGAGACAAACCATCAAAGCTGTGTTGTTGTTCCTCGACAGATTGTTCACTTTCGTCTTCTTTCTGGAGATGATCCTGAAATGGGTGGCTTATGGCTTCACTAAGTATTTCACCAATGCCTGGTGCTGGCTTGATTTCTTCATTGTAGGTGTAAGTTGTGCATCCAGCATTTTTACATTTGTATGCCCCATCCCTGGATGGAAACCTGGGCAGCCGATCTGGTGGGTGGCAACCAGCCCACTGCTGAGGGTCAGAATTGAATGAGTTATAGGGTCCCTTCCAACACAAGCCATTCTATGGTTTTATGACTCTACGCAGACCCTGAGGCAAGACTTAGCAGCACAATTACCAATTCTTTTCTGGACATAAAATCAAGAAAACACTCTTGCCTCCATTAATGACTGCATCACGATATTGTACTCTAGGCACTGATGTTATTTTATTTTATTTACTTATTTTCGGTAGGAATAAAAGAAACAGGTGCCAAAATGTTACTAATACTTTGTTTGGTCTTCCCATTCAGATCTCTTTGATAAATATCTTAGATAGTTCACTTGATGGTATGAAATCTCTTAGGACTCTTCGAGCTCTGAGACCTTTAAGAGCATTGTCACGATTTGAGGGGATGAGGGTAAGTCTGAATGCAAAATAAAGCCTGTAATAAGCGCATAATGGTATCGTAACACTTGGCTGCATATTTGTGAGTTCATGCCTGCACCAAGCTAAGTTTGGGATTTATGAAATTAATTCTTGAGAGCACCTTTGCTGAGCTCCTCTACACTTGGCTGCTCCTTACAGACTTAACTCAAGTGATCAATCTCAAATGCTGTTGAAATTAAAATGAGACCCGGAAGAAATTTACTCCTTTGCTGCTCAGCCATTCCTATGTTTCTGTCTTACTGACAGAAGCCAAAACGAAGTAGAGGAAAAGAATTCGGAGTTAGCAATTTTCATTCTTAGATGCTCACGAAAGGCTAATTCAGAGGAAAGAATCATCTCTGTTCTGTAAGTTTTTACTGAATTGGTTTACAAAATCTTTAGGCTGCTCGGGCATACTTTATCCAAACTATTTTTCCCTATATAATTATTCTTACAAAAAGTAGGTCTGATTTTCTGTATATTGGCTGCCTTTGCCCATCGAAGGAGTGCAGGAGCATGAGGCCATTGAAAGTGACTGATTAGAAATCTATCATTGCACAAATGAAGAGGAAATCAGTCACATGTGAAACTTCTATATACTATCATGTGAAAGAGCAGTGGTGAACCATGGCAGTGTTTGGACTCAACTCTGGTCTAGGGAATACACTCAGATTTGTCACCATAGATAGCATAAATGTGCATTGTATCTCCATTACACATTAACATGGGAATGCAACCTCAATGCAACTGAACTATAAATTGTTTGGGTATCATTTGGAGGTGAAGCTGCAAGTTCTCTGCAATACTGTCACTGAAGATGCAGAGAAATTAATGCATTCTGTTAATTTAACAACAAGCTTTCCATGGCTGAAGTCAATTTTGAACCAGGTTCTATCATAGTTTCCAACTTGCTATGCAGAATGCTTGTGACAAGGCTTCCAAAAACCTTTGCAGTTCTTTTTCATTTTCATTTTGGCCCATCAAATTGCTATCTGAATGCTAAATTCACTGGCTGCAATATTTGGATGCATTTGTATTACTTTGCACTGTCTTATTTTGTCAAGCCAAATGTTATGTCTTAGTGTATACTCAAAAATTACTTCTGGGATCCTACAGCACAAATCAGATCCTTAGATCACAGCTGTGGACCCCAAGTGTAATGATGATACGTTAAAAAATAGGTCCAACAAAATGCTAGTGGAAAGTCATTACCAATCCTTTTGAAATACTACTTTCCACAGCATTAATAATACAGTCATTTGCATTAATGCTTATGGGAGAATAACCCATAAATCTTCTGTTATAAAAAGTTATAAAGAAAGCAAAATCCAAAAAAACCAAGGGAAAGTCATCAGAAGAGGATGGACTCACATTGTAGTCCATATCTGTAGTGAGAGGTCACAGCAAAATGAAACATTCCAACCCTTCCATTGAGAAACTAAGATTATACATCTCTGAATCTTTTTTTCAAGGTACCCACATCAGCTGTGATGAATATTTACATGGAAAACATAAGATTTTCGATTGCTGCATACCTAATTGACAGCCTAGTTTTTTACATCAGCTGATTGCACTGAGCAGATACTTGAGTCCATCTTTGTTCAACTAAGTGCAATTTTTCTCTCCCATTTCACCCCAGGTGGTGGTCAATGCCCTTGTGGGAGCCATCCCTTCCATCATGAATGTTCTGCTCGTCTGCCTCATCTTCTGGCTCATTTTTAGCATCATGGGAGTCAACCTGTTTGCTGGGAAGTTTGGGAAATGTGTCAACCTAACAGAAGAAAATTCAAAATTGGATAGTTCTATCAATGACAAAGCAGACTGTAAAGCATGGAATCACACAGGAAAAATATTCTGGGTCAATGTTAAAGTCAACTTTGATAATGTTGGCTCTGGCTACCTGGCTCTTCTGCAGGTGGTAAGTGCTGCTTGCCTTCACTTGCCAATGTCAAGTCAGAGAGACCTGCCAACCTCTAACTCATCTCCATGGATGGTGAAAAACAGGATTTAACAGTCTGTTCTTACTTCATAGCTGGCTGATCAAAGACCAGTGCTGTTAGTGAATGAAAACTGAAAACACTGGGACAAACTGGACCCCACCATGCTTTTTTAGAGGGATAAAATATGTGTCAGATGAGTGCTGTGCTAGCCTCTCTGGATAATAAAACCAATCCATGAGCCTGAGAGCTGGAGTCAGCCTTAGAAAGGATGTCTGAATAGAATACTGACCTAATATACTACCGATTTGCTCAGCCATGTGGGCTGTAAGGCACTTAATAGACCAGACTGGTGAAGGTTTGTCACGGCAGGATTATAGAACAATGTGGTCTGTTCCATCGTGCCTGGCTTTTCCTTCCTTTAAGAGCAGAGGCTGTCACATACAGCAGTGATAATTGTCCCTGAAGTCATTTGGTTTTAGGTGTTCACGACTACAGTAAAGCATCTTTCCCCAGCCAGTGTCATTTGGATGCTGAATATGATGTGAAGACTTTTACTCTACAAGTTCAATGCATTTTTGATAATCTTTCGTTCTAGGCGACATTTAAAGGTTGGATGGAGATCATGTATGCAGCAGTAGACTCGCGAGAGGTCAGTTCACGTTTTGTGTTAAGCATCTCCATGTGATTCTGCAAATTCATTGTGATTTTTACACTGTGATGCTTGATGGTGAAGCTAGAGCTTTCCAGTAATGCCTTTTATCAGCTAATGCAAGCACTTTCTCTGTGCATAAACCTGCACTATCCTGATGCTGATTTGCTCTAATGTGAGATTCAACTTCAGATGCATTCACCTGAATGCAATTACCTGCAGCGTAAGGTCTCCATGTGAGTTCACCTCCAAGTCCCCTCTATAGGTGATGGGCATCTAGTCAGTATGCTCAGAAGGATTTCAGCTCACCTTGACTATCTCTTCTGGTAAGCTGAGCACCTCTTTAATTTTCACCGTCCCTCCTAATGACTGGAAGCCTAATGACTGAAATTAGCCAAGTCAGATATCAGGGGACTTCACGGAGGCACCTACTTTCACACATCATCTTGTATGAAACTTGAGCTATGAATAAAGCTGTAACTGCTGCAGTGATATGGTTCAAAACATAGGACCAAACTTCATCAAGAATCAAACAAATCAAGTGAATCAAACTGGATAAGCAATCATATAATGTACGTGGTCAGGCATCACCATTAGCACCATGAGGTATTTTGTGGTTTTAAACTATAGTGATTTTGTCAGAACTAGCAGTAAAGCTGTAAATTTAAGTTCCTCCTGGAATCAATTTATTAGAGGATCTGCAATGTGAAGATTATTCTGAATTGGACCCGTGTTATTATTGGTCTTGTTTCATGTTGTTTTTCATTCCTGCAGAAAAATGAGCAGCCGAAAATGGAGCACAGTTTATTTATGTATCTCTACTTCGTGACCTTCATCATCTTTGGATCTTTCTTTACCCTGAATCTCTTTGTTGGTGTTATTATAGACAATTTCAACCAACAAAAGAAAAAGATAAGTATAATGATTGTGCTCCTAGGCACCTTCTATATAACCAGCAATGCTGCCTTTTTGAGAATAATGTCCTTGCTGTATTTAATTTATAAAACTTTAATTTACATCTACTAGAGCATAAGCAGAAGTAGCATGCAGGGTGAGGCTCACGCTCCTTTCTGCTCCACAACAGCTGGAACACCCAGCCCATTCCCAATGCTTCAGAGGCAATGACATCTGCACTTCACCCCTGTAAATATTGCTCCCTGCCTTGGTACTGAGTCTGTTTTCCTAGAAAATGTATTTTGTATACTTTCTAAGTGCACAAGTATTTCGTGTGTTCAACAGGAACAGCATGTGGGTACCCAGGGAAAGTCTTATTGTTACATAGGTATTTTTCAGTAGCTTCTTTGTTTTCATGCTTCTGAGATACTTATGTTTCACCCCAGGACTTTGCCATGTAAATGTATGGTTGATTCTACTCTGCTATTTTTGAGCCCAGTTACAAATCGTGAGGAGAGCTAGTACCAGCAAGATGTGGAAAGAAAGGAATGCTTGTTTCCAGTAATTTAGACATCCATAACTACAACAGTGCTGCTATCACATCAAATAACATTGACATTTCTTTATATACTTTGGTGGGGAAGATATATTTATGACAGAGGAACAGAAAAAATATTACAATGCCATGAAAAGGTTGGGATCCAAGAAACCTCAAAAACCCATTCCAAGACCATTGGTAAGAATATATGAATTCCTCAAAAGGAAAATTCATTATGAAATCAATATAATTAATGTAAAAATGCATATTTTAGGTATTGAATGTAAATACAGTCTTTACATTGTTATTCAGGTCTGAAAGACAATTCTATACTAGAAAGTTATATTGGAAGTTTTTAGAAGTTAAATATTTATTGAGTTTTCTGAACAATGTTTTCAGGATTGTATTCAGCTCAGAAGTTATTAAACTTCAGGATGGGAGGGACTTCAAATATTCAGGGTTCCTTAAATTTCTCTATCTTTACCATAGTTAAGTGACATAGTAACAAAAAAAATTGGATCTGTCAGAAAGCATGTACAGATGAATATTCCCTACTTTCCTAACTGATGCCAGATGTGTTTGTTTTCCTCTAGAATAGATACCAAGGATTCCTTTTTGACATTGCAACAAATCAAGCCTTTGATATCGTTATCATGATTCTCATCTGCCTTAATATGATCACCATGATGGTGGAAACCTATGAACAAAGTGACACGAAGACCAACGTTCTTAACAAAATCAATATACTCTTCGTTGCTATCTTTACTACAGAATGTATACTGAAATTGGTGGCTCTGAGGCAGTACTATTTCTCAAATGCCTGGAACATATTTGATATAGTTGTTGTGATCATGTCAATTATTGGTAAGTAAAACTGGATTGACGAATTCTTTAATAATTTAGTCATTCTTCTAAAAAAAAAAAAAATAGTTTAAACTTATCATCTTCAAACGGAACCACAAATTGGAACCACAGTACTGCAAAATAGTGAGCAAAAAGAAATGCGTGATCTAAAAAACCCACCATGCTTTTTATTGAAATAATAGGAAATTGTCTTCTAAAATTTATACTGTTTTTCTAATACAAATATTGCAAAAGTAATTAAGGCTGTTTTACATGAAATAATTCATAGTAGTTTTTTTAAGTTCTTGTTTCTAATTGTGAAAAATCAGAATTAATGATCCAACGTGCCAACATAATGTACTACATTATATGATGATTTCCACTGCTATAGATACAGTGTCAACTACAATATCTTTGGTCAGTTAAAAATGATGCTTTTTGTCACCTGTGTTTTAACAGAGAATTTAAATATAAAGAGAATATGAAGATTGGAGTCAGATTATAGATGTTAGAATTCTGTTTCTGGAAACATGGACATAAATGGCTGAAATTAAAGATTTGCACTGTGTAGCAGAACAAAAAAGAACAACCCAAATGTATTAGATTCTATGTGAAGAGATTGCAGTGGAAGAATGCCATAAAGTTTAACTTTTCCAAGGGCCAGGACTGCCAAAATCACAAAAGACATTTAAGAGAAGAAAAAATACTGTTTTCATTATTGTGAGTTATATTTTGGCTCACAGTAAGAATATAGCTCTTCCTTAAGGAATTAAGTTCTCGGAGCAAAGATCCAGAAAAATGCATTCAAAGTATCTAAATTTAGAAAAGCCAGACCTCTGCTTCTAGAGTTACTAGATGTCTGTATGATGTAGATGTATGTTACTGTATGTCAGTCTTCACGCAAACTAAAGGTAAAATAAAATCCCTTAGATCTGTGTTCCCGAATGAACTTCAAGCCAGTGTCATGCACTGCACTGATGTTCCTCAGTGGTTTTGCTTGTATGCATCTTGATTATGTTATCTAAGTGATGACCATGACATTGTTATTATATTTTGTTTTCTGAGTTTAGCTGTGTAGAACAGAGAGCAATTGAGGTTGGAAAAGAGCCTTAAGATCATGAAGTCCAACCATCGCATTGCACTATAAAGCCCATCACTGAGCACTGTATCCACACACCTCTTTAATGTCTCTGGCAACAGCAGCTCCATCACGTCCCTTGACAGCCTGCTCAGTGCCTAGCCACTCCTTCCATAAAGAAATTCACCCTCACATCTAATCTAAACCTCCCCTGGTGTAATTTGAGGCTGTTTCCTCATGTTCCACCACTTGTCACCAGAGAGAAGAGACTGACACCTACCTCACTACAGTGTCAGCAGCTAACATCAAAGTAAGAAGTACATAACCAGCACTTGTTGAAGAATTCATGCAGTTGATTTCAGAGAAAACCATTAGTCAGCAAGTGTTGACAGATACAGTTTTTTAAAGCTGTGCAAAGGAAGATGCTTGCCATTCTTGGTGCAACACATACAGTCTTCTAGTGGATGAAGGATGTAGTTCATAATGGCTGATTTTGAACTTCTATTGATGGTTGTAACGTTAAGCTGTTAGCTCCCATATATTATATATTCTCCAACTGAAATAATATTATAATTTCATCCTATAACTAGCTAAGAAATGTGAAATTCTAACCATTTATTACCATTTCCTTTGTAGCCTTACTGCTTTCTGGCATTGGTAAAGCATTTGAACATTTCTTACCACCTACACTCTTCAGGGTCATTCGCTTGGCCCGAATTGGACGAATACTGAGACTCATCAGGGCTGCCAAAGGAATTCGAACTCTCCTTTTTGCCTTAATGATGTCCCTACCTGCTCTGTTCAACATTGGTCTCTTGCTTTTTCTGGTCATGTTCATTTATGCCATTTTTGGCATGGCTAACTTTGCCTACGTGAAGATGGAAGATGGCATTGATGACATGTTCAACTTCCAAACTTTTGCTAACAGCATGCTCTGTCTCTTTGAAATCACAACGTCAGCTGGCTGGGATGGTCTTCTCAGTCCTATTTTAAACACTGGGCCACCATATTGCGACCCAAATATAACTGGTAGAGTAGGTGAGTGTGGTAAACCTGCAATGGGAATTGTTTATTTTGTGAGTTATATCATTATATCATTTCTCATTGTTGTAAACATGTACATAGCTGTTATTTTGGAAAACTTCAATGCTGCTACTGAGGAAAGTACAGAACCTTTAGGGGAAGATGACTTTGACATCTTTTATGAAATCTGGGAGAAGTTTGACCCTGAAGCAACTCAGTTCATAACTTTCTCTGCACTTTCAGACTTTGCAGATGCTTTGGTCGAACCTTTACGTGTACCAAAACCAAACAAAATTGAACTCATAGCAATGGACCTGCCCATGGTCAGTGGAGATAGGATCCATTGCTTGGATATCTTGTTTGCGTTTACCAAACGAGTGTTAGGGGATTCTGGGGAAATGGATAAACTGAAAGTACAGATGGAGGAGAAGTTTATGGCTGTTAATCCATCCAAAAAATCCTATGAGCCAATCTCCACTACACTCAGACACAGACAAGAGGAAGTTTCTGCCACAGTCATCCAGCGTGCCTACAGGAGTCATTTGCTCCAGCGCTCCATAAAGCATGCTTCTTACTTGTATCAACACAGAACATACAGTGGTGACACTCTTGGTGATGCTGCTCCAGAAAGAGAAGGACTCATAGCTTATATGATGGGTGAAAACTATGGCAGGAATCTTGATGGATCTCAAACTTCATCCTCTGCATCCTTTCCTCCATCATATGACAGTGTCACAAGAGCCAGTAGTGGCAATCTGATAGTTGAGAACGAATTCACAGGTGACCAAAAATCTCTGGACATTAAATAGTTTATGAGTAACAATGCTGTTAAGAAATGTTCACAGAAGATGATACTGTAAATACACATCAACCGAGGCTGCCTTCCCTATTAAAATGGAACTGTCAGAATTGATCATTTAGCCATGGTTAAGCCTGATCACTTAACTATGCTAGTGGGCAAGCTTTAGCCTTGGACTCTATGTTCAGCTTTGTTCAGTATTAATACAGGCAGGAAAAGCTGTAAAGGTTTTTAAGTCTGTCCTATCAATGATATCCCACTACTTCAAGGCAGCTCCCAAGGCAGCATGTTCACAGCAGTGACAAATAATGTCACATCTGACATCACACCTGCTGTCTAATTCAAAACACAGATTGCTCAAGCAGCAACAGATCGACCAGAGAAAAGAGTATTACATTTTGTTTAAATTGCAGAAGGGAGAGGGGCTAGAATTTCTCCTTAGTCCCCTGTTGATATTCTCCTTGTAAATCTTTTAAATAAATGGCTGCTGATTTTTTTTAATGTTTGGGAACTGAAACTTAGCCCCTGCATGATCCACAGTGTAGTGGACTTCTTCCAATATGATCAGCCTGCAGCATAAGTCACGGCATGTATGCTATTGTGTTACTGCAGCTTAACGAAATAATAAATGCAACTCTTATTATTCAGAAGTTGTATTGAACCCTTGTACAGGAACTCAGACAGGGAGTGCCTGCGGGCACCATGTAATCTGCTTTGGTCAAGGTGGTGGGCATCATCCAAGGCCACGGGGTTAGGCCTCGACCTCAGGTAGGTCCATCCTGTTGGCAATTCCCCCTCCTGATGTTGCTTCCTCAATGGAAGGGACAGGTGTTTCACCCCTGCACAGGTTAGAAGAAACCACAATACAAGTAATGTGGACAGTTGGGAAATCTGAGTTGAGGCAATCGATTCTGGGGTTAACGTAGTGCCATGGATGTTGTCACAGATGCTGCTTCTTATGAATGCGTGCAGGTGATCTCTCGTGATCTTCACCACACTTTCCTTGCAAAGGTTTTAATCCCTGTTGTGTCCTTACAGGCTTGGATTTGCAGAGAAGCACATGAGCAAACAATACGTGGTCTTTTGTCCTTGGCACACGTACTTCATAGATGCTTTAAACTCATGCACTTTGCTAACGGCTGTTGTGTTATCCTTTATCATGTAGCTGAGATAGTCATCAATTACCCTTGATGTTTTATTTCTCATTCGAATTTCAAGCATGCTACATGCAAGTCAGCAGAATATGTTTTGTGTTTCTCCTAGTTACTGAGTTGTAGCTGTACAGTTGGATTTGAAAGATTTGTCAAGGCTCAGATGAGCTTTCCTCCAGCCAGAAAGAAAACTGGGCTTTGCAGATGGCTGGGACCTGCTGTACACTCCATTTGTGACCTGCAGCAAGCTGGTTACGCTCTTCAGCACCCTTTGCCTACATGGCAGTTAGATGGCCTGTCTTGTGTCCTCTCCCTTTTCTCCCATCTTCTTCACCTCTTCAGATTGTGAGCTCTTTGGACAGAAATTTCTTTTTATTATACATGGTAGAATATATCTTAACAATGATATTGTTTATAGTTAAGGCTGTCTGAACACTGATTGCTAATAAATAATATTTATAATACCTTTTAATTTTAATCTATTTTGTGGTATTCCTTAAGTTTCCCCTGCTTTCTCCTGGCTTCATAGCACTTTCAAGAAGTTCTGACTAAATTCCTCAAATTTTAAAATAGGTGCACAGTGGACTTGCTTTGTATGAGAGAAGCTCTGTGCCATTGGACCCAAGGAGACTCTATTCCTTCCCCCCCTAAAAAATAGGGTTAATAAGTAAAAATTAAATGATTAAAATAATTAATAAAATTAAATGTTTTTGTTGTGATTTTTTTAAAACACATCTACTTAGTTGTGATTGACCACAACTTTGGAGCTGAAGACATTGCTTTGTGGGATTGTATTTCCCTGCCCCACTCTGCCAGATATCTGCTTCCCAAATATGATTTTTTTCCCAAATATGATTGTGCACGGTCCATTGAGCAGCAGAAATGAGCCACATGCTCTGTTTCCATTGATTTGGGTGTGTGTTGAACAGTTCTGGTATTGCATCATGTTATGTATGCAGTTATGTATTCAAATAATCACATACCCAGAGGGAATCACAGAATCATAGAATGGCCTGGGTTGAAAAGGACCACAATGTTCATCTAGTTTCAATCACCTGCTATGGGCAGGGTTGCCAACCACCAGACCAGGCTGCCCAGAGCCACATCCAGCCTGGACATAGGAAACACAATTTGTCTTTGCCAGGAAGGGGCATTTTTGATTAATACTAGGGTTGCTCTGAAAGTAATGCCTCCTTTTTTATGATGTTGGCTCATGACATCAGAGTCGGATATGGCAGCAGAGGTTGAACCTTCCCACCAGTATTTTGCTACAGTTTGTTGCCATGCAAAATATAATTTGGTGCCCTCAGTGATTTGTTTATCAAAGAATTGACAATGACATGTAAGGTAAATATTGCTTTGTGCAGAAGCCCTTCTGAGTAAGACTGGCATCATTTTGGGGAAGGCAGTCTTCTTGGTATGTTCTTAAATCCTTCTGGTTCTCCCCTAACCTCTCTTAAATTTGGATCCTACTGATGGCAATACAGTAATTATATAAATAATAATGGAAGGGTCTTGAATACTTGCACCCCATTCCTAGATCATAGAATGGCTCTAGGTTGGAAAAGACCTATTCAGTTCCAACCTTCTGCTATGGGCTGGTTGCCCCCCACCATGCTAGGCTGCCCAGGTCCCCATCCTGCCTGGCACTGTGCACCTCCACGGATGGGACATCCATAGCTTCTCTGTAGAGAAGAGGAGTTAGAGGAAAAAACAACACAAGAAAGAACTGTGTGGGACTGACCAAAAAAAGTTAGGATCTGTAGTGACTTTACAACTGAGAATATTATCATAACGGGATCATATTGATCACTCAAGTGCAGTGATTCTCAGCCACAAGGGGAAATCAGTGGAGCTGCACTGCACTTTAAAACAAACAGAGGTCCTTCCTCCCATTTGCCAGAGGCCTTTGCAATTCAACAACTGTAAATTAAAACTGGATTAAACGCAGAGAAGCAATACCAAACAGCATTCTCTGTTATGAAAAGAGATTCAATGTTCAGCTTAGAAGTAACAGCAGAGGGGATGCGCTGTAACCCTCAGCACATAAAGCAGTGGGAAAATGCATGCAAGTGAGAAAGGTATTTAAAAGACATGGAATAGCCAGGAAGGAAATTACCGTGGATATTAGAAGTATCTTCTGCTCTGAGGATGGGGCTATGAAAACATGCTGCATCAGAAGCAGTGGAGCCGGCTTGAAAAGGTGAATAGTTGTGCATTTCTTCAAGAGATTCTGTGCCTCCACACTTTAAAGAGAAACGTGACCCAGCAGACCCCCGGGCTCCTATTCAGAACAATCATAGAATCAGCAGCTAAGAGTGGGATCTGCACCTGAGCAGTGAAACTTGTTGAATGCTTCCTCCTAGTGGTTTGAGATCAAAATGACATACTCAAGGTTCAAAACGAGAGTTCGACGACAAGTACAGAGGTTGAGACATAAACACACAAATATTAGTTGTTTAGTTTAGTAGTTTAATATTAAAAAGAGAGTTAGCAAGAACAAGAGGGCTACACAGAGGAGACGATTAAAAAAAAATGAAGATACAGGAATGTCTTAGAGTGAGGCACTAGGGAAGCATTAGAGCTCAAGATTATCACTGCCTATCTATCCATCCATTATAGAAAGATATAATAGTTAGACCAGGTAAACATTCTGCCTTAGGTTTAATGAAGATGATATTCAACACGGGATTTCTTTTTCCATGCCTAACAGGATATATTTGAATGGAAATTTGAGTACATCTGTGGATGAACAGAGGAGAGAATTAAAGCAATCAAACTGGGGGCCAAAGTAATCCCTGCTCAGAAATGCTGCTGAGAGCTGGCATGTGGATCTGCAGATCTCTCAGTGAGGGCTTTGTAGGAATGTGACAAAACAGAAAAGATGGCAGGATGAAGAAAAATAAACAAAATCAAAATCAAATGTAAAACTCATATTTGAAAAAGAGGCAAAAAACAATTCAAGCAATCAGAGACCCACTAAGTTGTCTGAAGGCAACAGGCACTTACACTGGAGCTCTGGTATTTGCAAGGGGAAAACTGCTTTTGTCCACCTTGTGAAAGATCTCTTGCACTGGTCAATTGCATTTAGCAATATTTTATCCATAACCTGAAAGGTGGAATCCAGCAAGCATTAATGCAATGGGAAAGCGTCGATGAGGTCTCATCTGCACCCTGTATGCACTGGTAAACAGTGCTCAGAAAAGATTCATACAAAGCAAACAAGAATTAAAGGGTTTCTCCGATAAGGGATTAGAAAGGTTTAGAAAGAAGCCTGGAAGCCTAGTTTGCTTAATCCTGCAAAATGAAAACAGTGGGGAGAGATGTGGCTGATTCTGAGAGGGGAATAAATGTCAGTGAGGGTTAAACTGGAGCACTGAGCAATGCTTATTTTGAATACAGCCTGTATCAAACACACTACAAAGTGCACACAGTGATTGCAGATTCCCCACTGCAGTTTTACATGCAGTGGAATCTTTCCATGATCGCATGTCTACAGGCCCAGCCTCTGGCATGCAGGAAAACTGGAAAATGCACCTAGAAAATATGTCATCCACACCCTTTTCAAATAGGAGAACAACCTTCTCCAGAACAACAGGATCTAGTAATTCAAGATGTATTTACCATGTGCCATCGATTGAGATCTAGAAGGTCTGCTTTCAGATGGTAAAAGCACAACCCAACTGAGAGGGGCCTGGGTCATCAGTGCAGGACACTGTGTTATAAATATGTCCTGTATCCACCAAAAGAAACACGAAGCACAGCTTAAAGGCAGCCAAACGCCTTGCTGCTGCATTCACACACCTTTCTGTTGTCTTCTGGGGCTATAGCTCTTCATCTGCAGACAACAAGGAAAATGTTGGTAATTTGTTGTTCAGTTACTTAGCCTTACACTTAAAATCTCAAGCCTACTTTCTCATTTAAATTAGCTTGACTTCAGCTTCAAACCACTGCTTCTTGATATACCTTTAATGCTACATTAAACATTAAAGGTTTCTCTAGTACTTGCTATTTTCATTCAATGATAGCACTTTTTCACTATCAGCACTCTAATGTGAGAGGAATGACCTCTTAAAGTACTACACACGGGCATTTTCCCTAGTAATCAAATAATCTTTTGGCTCTTTTTGTAGTCTTCCTCAGTTCTCCACACACAACATACAAATTATGCTCCTGTCTCAGACCCTCTGGCTCATAAGCCCTGCCTGTAATGCTCATTAGAATCCTGTTAGGATACAGCCAGTTTTTTTTTTCTCTGGGAGGTGAAGAGTAATGACTGGCTGTCAGGAGCTTTATTATAGGAGGTGGCAGGGAAAGGGTTAACCCCTGTGGCCATCAACACAGCTGTAAGTTATAAAAGACCAGGGGAAAAGAGGGAAAAAAAAAAAAAAAAAAAAAAGGATGGAAAGACTGGGAGAAGTTTGCTTAGGACAGAGAGGATGATCTGGAAAAGACTTGTTAAGGTAAGGTTTGGGAAGGTTGTGCACTGTTGAGTGTGCACACCCACTGTGAGTTGGGTGAGAAATGACTGAGGGTGAGCAGATGGAGGAACACCTGATTGGGCTTAACAGGGCTGAGAAAGATGAAAACGGTGTATATCTTCACATATATGAAAGGAGAAAATTCAGTCAGGGTCACTGTAGCTCACTGTAAGACTAACAAGCTGGGGGACGCTTGGCTTGCTTCTTGTCTTCTCCTCCCCCATCAGCATTTAATCTTGAAAGGAAATGTTTTTCCTGTCACAAAAAGCAATTCTTCAGTGATGTTTTAGGATATTCTGCTTGGTGATCTTGAAACATCCCCTCAAATGGGGAAGATATGAGATAAATTTGTTGTTACCCTGGTTTGGCAGTATTCAACCCCTAAAACCATTGCTGGCTCTGAGAGACTCTGGTAGCATGGTCTAGTTCATCTCCCAATAGCGTGCTTGTTGCTGTTTGCATCTCAGACTCATGTTTTTGGCAGGTCTCTTACCTAGCTGAGGTTCAAGTTGCATTTTCAAAGTTCTCTTTGCATTGTGAACACAGATTCATGCCCAATTGAGAACCAAGTTTCTGAAGTGGTGGTACTGCAACACAGGAACCATATCTGTGCCACAGATACCTCTCAATCAGCACACTAGAGAGCACATCTGCAGATGTATTGCAGTGATGGATTTTAGTTGATATCTAGCTGTTGGCCAACCTGAACAATGTTTGCTTATTCAACCTCAGCTGTGCTATTGCCACAGCATGAACCAAGCACCTGTTGCATGGGGAGCTGTTACTCCCTATATAGGCTATAAGCCAGTATAAATTTTTAGTGTTTCAGTGGGTCACGTAGCAAGAATTGCTTATTTGTTGGCATAGATCACAAGATTGAGATGTGTAATCAACAGCAGAGGATGCTGAAACTCTTCATGCAACAGGGCTTGCCAGTTGTGCTCTTTGCTCCCTTGAAAAGTGTGTGGCTCATTCCTAAGATAAAGATATTTACAGAGGTAATAAGAATTCTAAGACAACTTAATGTCAGTGTGAGGATATGCTTTTTTCTTTCACTCTGTCCTTTCTACTAGCTCTGACTGTACTGTATGACATGCCTGGCTTTATATATAGGCAAATCTTCTGCAAGTGCATGTGTCATATATACGTATATGTATGTATGTGTATATATATATATATATATATCTTCTCTGTTGTATTAGGAGGTTGCTTTCCAAACAATTGTTTTTTGTTTTTGTTTTTGTTTTTTTTTTCAGGGAAAAGGCAGGTGGAGATATTTAAGGTTCATCTGACAAATATTTCCCAATTTATTATCAAGTTCTCTCTTCCGTTGAGGCTGTGTCATGGTAAGGGGAAAAAAACGATGCTCACTGCACCCAACAGTTCAGCTGTTAATTCATTTTTAATTGCTCTGGGAAATTTGATATTGCTTGGTTGATGGAGTTGAGCCAGTTTATGCCAGCTGAGAGCCTTTTCTGTTAGAACTTTTGTGAATTTAACTCAGGTTGTAGAGGCTTTGGTTTTGTGCTTGTTTGTTTTTTGGTAAGCTGTGAGACAAGCTCATATTAAATTTATACATTAAAAACAATCCTGAATTTCTTTTTCCCATTTAGATTAAACTGTGTTCTGAGTCAGTCTTAGATGCATTACCAAGCCTTTTAGCAAACACTACTGTATCTCCTAATACTTAAATTCTGCAACCTTTCTTCAAAATCCATTTTTTATTTATTTGCACAAGCCTTAGCAGCCCATTAGCTGACATCAGCCCCAATATCTGATCCAAACAGCATCTCTTCAGATGAATAAATCAATTATGCTGTGCTTTTCTGGACAGCATCCCTTCTTCCATGATTTGTTTCTGGAGTTGCGCCTTCAGGCGGTGTTGATTCCTCAGGAGGATGTGATATCCACCTTTCTCTCAAGATAAGAATGGGTGTCTTTACATCTTACTTCTTTCCAGACAGTCCAGCTGGGAAGAACCCAGCTGGATGTGCTGTGTATTTATTGTTAAAGACAGTACAACTCCAGCGTTAGGCTAAAGGTGCAGTCAATGCAGGGGAGAAGGACAGCTCTGATTAATTGTATCCACGTGGAGATGGGGAAATCAGGTGTATTTCTCTGGTGACTGTTTGGGGAGTAGGCATGATATGGCTTATTCAGTGGTGGATTTACATACCTTTTGGACACCTGGATGAGAGCAGACAAGTCCCACAATAACTCGTGCAAGGTGAGAATAACCATGCAAATCTCAAAGCTGTAAAGCAGCAACCTTGATGGGTTTACAGGATAGTCTCAATTTTAAGAGAAAGGCTTGGACTCTGCAGTAAGGCCGGATCTGCTTTGGTCTGTTTGCCACTGTCCTGTCACAACCTTTCTTTCTAAGGAGATAACAGGGCTTGATCTAGCTATTGGTGCCATATTTCTCAGAAAAGTTCTTGCTGGGCGTATTTTTGGAGCCAGATGTTCAGAAGATGTGGACTTGAAGATCTCATGCTGATTTGCTGTCTCTTTGTTCCGGAAGAAGTGATTCCTATTGTTTGATAACAAATGGTGGTGTTGGCCCATTGTACAGCCTGTGTTTCACAGATGATTTTGTCTGTGTGTCAGATACCAAACTCAGGGCAGGAAATGAGACTACAGGGTGGTGAGATGTTCTTGGGGAGTGACTCACATGCGTGAGTTACTGATGTACTGCACAACAGTAATACAACGGTGGCTGCAGTAATTAAAAAATATGGGGTAAGCTTCCACTCACATCAGAAGTGGATAAATTCCTCTGACAAGTACTTATCCTATAACTTCTCCTTTACTTCAAGCCCCAATCCATCTAAACAAATTCAGAATTTCTCATTTTGTGTTTGTTTTCTCCTCTCTTCTCCTTTGATGTGAATAAGATTAAAGGAAAAAAAAAAAAAAAAAAACAACTCTGCAAGTAAAAATCCATTAGAAAACGCAAAATATGAACAGTGCCAGAGAGTGGGAAAAGCTTGTCCAGCATCTGTCCTTTCTACTGAACACCTGGGTGCCCACAAAGAGAGGTGACTCTTGGCCCCATCTTACTCTTTGGGAGACCAAAGTCAACTGTTAGGATTTCATGCTATTTTCTGGGGGTGGCTGTGTTTGGGCTGGGGATACCAATTCCCTTCCCAATATCTGGCAGAAGACCCATTCCTCTCTCATTTAAAATAACCTCTTAATCAATGCTTGAAAATGGATGAAAGAATAAATGAAAAAACCTCTCCAAGAGAGCACTCAAACTCTGCAGGAAAATAAAAAAAAAAGCTGGACTTCGCTTGTTGCTGAGGAGAGCATTCAATATCTAGCAAGGGTCTGACCCTGCACTCAGAGGGGGTCAGCTTGGAAAGCAAATGCAGTTGTTCAGTGCACGCATTGATGTCCTTTAATGCCAGATTTCCAGTCAAGAGCAGTACAGTTCTTACAGGCTCCATTTGTCAGAGGTAGGATACTGCATAAAGGATGAAGTACAAAAAGCTGAGAGCCTTCAGCAATTATAGTTTTGTTTAAAATTTTCTCTAAACCAGAGGGACTCAAAGGTTTCCTTGATTTTTTTTTTTTTTTTTTTTTTTTAATTATTATTTTTTTTTAACAGGGCAAACTTTCAGATGCTTGCAGGACCTGGTGACTTTAGTACAGATTATCCCAATGGGTAATTGAGCCTGTTGCAGTAGCAGCCACATCCTGGTCCAGTGCTGTCATCCCATGTCCTTGTTATTTTAAGAGGCAAGCTGGCTTATTGTGTTAGGGCTGCAGGTGACTGATGGCAGGGAGTCCTCTTATGGAGGCTCTAACTTTGTTTAAAAACTGGTTTGATCTTGTTGGGAGAAGAAATTGAGGGGCAGAGGTGTGATGAGAGTTGTTGGAAGATTGGAATTGGAAGTGGGAGCGAGTAGGTGAGGGTTTGTAGGTAGTACTTGCAGAGAGAAGGAGGAAACCCAGAGATATGTGTGAGGCAATGATTTCCCTCTCTGGCAAAAGAGGAAGTGGTGAATGGAGTGGTAATTATTTCTGGTTGTGTAGTGTTTACCCAAAACGGAAGATGGTGAATTCCATGTGAAGGCTCTCAGGTCTTACTGGTGCCTTTTATGTTCACCAAGTAGAAAATGGCTCTAGCCAATGCAACCACACACAGTTTGTGAGTGCCTGCTTGTCATTGAATCCTTTTCTAGTTACTGATTTCCACCTAGACTTTTCCTGGTTGCCCATTCTTGTGCCTTCATCACACCAGGGGGGTGACTACCAGTATTCATAAGAGCTGTCCCTGAGAGCAACAAGACTCAGTCAAGTTTTCAGTACGCATGTAATATCAGAAGGAGAGCGTTAATTTGGAAGAGTTTCAGGGTAGGCCTCTGCTCATCCTGAAGAAACTAAAGCAAAAACATACTAATGGCAGTCCCAGAATGTGCTCTTTCCACTGTTTTCGGAAAGTAAGTTGATTTTGTTATATCTGTGCTGTTGCAGTAGTTGGAAATGGGTGTAGAAATGGGCACACCAGAGGTAAGTGGAGTGATAGGAGTAATAGGAGGTAATAGAAGTGATCTGGTGGACCAGAGATTCTGAGAGCAAAATAACACAGGTTGTCAAGGTCCTGTAGCCTACAGCCCCTGGATTTGCAATTTACCAAGTGTAAGGCTGAAAACATCAGTGAAGAGAGACAGAGAAAGGGTAAAGATGCTGTAGAAACTGCTTCTATCAGATATTCTGACTCATAAACTCTTGTAAGCACATTTAGTCTGAGATATGGCCTATGTGAGTAGCAGTAGGCGTACAGCAGTCCTAAGGATGTTCACAGGATTATTTCCATGCTGGAAGATGTTATGGTCTCTATTGCTTAGCTATGCTGAATCTTTCTACCCCAAGCAATTTCCAGAAACTGAAGTGGCAGTGTCTGAATACAAGCTAACAGGCATTGCAATTAATTAGAGGGTTCAAATTAAAATTAAAAAAAAAAAAAAAGGGAAATGGTTGATGATTCACTTAAAATACCAAGTAAGTGTACTGGAAGGAAGCTTGATTTTAATTGGTGTTAAATGGAGGAAAGGAGGGCAGCTGGACTGCAATGAAAGAAAGAAAAGGGATAAGGATGTTAATGCAGAAAATGACTGCACCACTCTTAGTTTGCCTCCAGTCCTTGTGTGTGCTCATTAGCTGTGCCTGCACGATGCACACGAAGTCATGTTTCTAACTGCAGGCTTGCACAAAGCATTTGAAACGTGTAGAATATGAGGAGTGGCTCTGGAGGCTCAAGTAAGGCAAAGATTTGCTCAAACTGCCTACTCAAGGGGGAAAAAAGTGCCTAGAAGGTTTAAAGCTGTGGCAAATAAGACCTTACATCATGTATGATCAACCTTTCAGAACCTACAAAGCAGCTATGTATCTAGATGCTTTAGATTTTATGTTGAATTTTCTCCTAGAAAACATGAGCAGTTTTTTTTTTTTTTTTTTGTCTGCCTCAAAGTCCTCTTCATAAGCAAATTAGAGCTTGGCAAAGCTTAGATTTCATCCCTTAAATGTTTTCCCATGGCTTGTGAAGTCTATGTGTGCCTGTTAGTTGTCTCAGCTTCCACTGGGTAAGCCATGCTGCTTCTCATGGCCATGAGGGGATCAGAAAATCATAGAATCATTAAGGTTGGAAAAGACCACTGAGATCATTTAGTCCAATCATTAACCCATCTCCATTGTGTCCACTAGACCATGTCCCTAAGAGAGATGGCCATGTCCTTCAATAGAGAGGCTGCAAGGGGCTAAGGCACCTTCTGTGTCTTGAATTTATCTTTCTGACCCAAAAAAGAGGGAAAGGATTTATCAAGGCTCAATGTGTGAAAGCTCCAGGGCTTACCAAACATGGGATTAGTATAACCTCTTGGAGGGGGTTGGCATTGGCAAGTTGAAGTTTTTTCACAGTCTGAGTGTCAGAAATTCATTCATTCTGAGGAAAAGTCCTTCATTACAGTGCAGGTGAAACTGAAGAAATAGAACGCTTTGCTGGAAAACCAAGCATTGTTTTACAGACTCTAAAAGGAAAATGGTTTCAAACCAAACAAGGGGAGATTCAGACTGCGTATAAGAAAAAGGGTTTTGTGATATGGATGGTGAGGCAGTGGCACAGGTTTCCCAGAGAGGTAGTGGATGCTTTGTCCTTGGTGATATTCAAGGTTAGGCTGAATGGGGCTCTGAGCACCTGATGCAGCTGTGGGTGTCCCTGTTCATTGCAGGGGGTTGGACCTTTAAGTGTCCCTTCCAACACAAATGACTTTATGATACTGATGCTGCTAATCACTAGAGTCAATGTGAACACTTCCCCTTCTTCACTGCTCTCTAAACTACCTAACGACCAAATATTTGTGCTGTCCAGGAGCATGGGCATAATTCAACACAGCATAACCTTCATCCCCTTCCAAATTAAAACGCAGCTGTGTTTCGGTTTTAACACAAGTGGCCTAATTGTGTGTGGGGGGGAAGGGGAGTGAGGCACTTCTGGGAGGCACTGGGGAAAGGAGGCAAACTAAATTTTGCTTTAATGATGTGAGCTGTTATGTGTCTATCAAGGCACAGAATGGTTTCCTCACACTTGGACACGTTCACTGTCTGAGGCGCTGCCTGCCAGTAATATTTTTTTTTCGCCTTAAATTAGATTAACTCACTTCAGGATTACATTTTTGAGTCTAATTGAACAAATGTAGCAATTTAGCCAGGCGTTACAGGATTTCCCCATGGATGCTTGATGAGAGATGTTCCACGAGGATGATACACTTAATTAAAAGATGGAAGCTGAAGACTGATGCAGATTTATCAGCTGACACGGCAGCAAGATTTATATCAGGGTCTCTTAGCTTATCAAAATCAAAGCAGGGGATGAAAAGAAATCCGGGCTCTGAATCTTTTTCTCGTGCTTCCCATAGCACAGAGGAGGTTTGATAGGGAGGGAATCCAGCTCCATATGTTTGTTTCATTTGCTCAAAATGGGGCTGGGAAGTATCAGGGAAGTGCATTTGTGGGCATCTAAGATCTTCACTGTCCAAGAAGGAATATAGGTCAACATGGGATGGCAAAAGCCCTTTTACCCAATTAATAAAGCAGCGAGTCAGTGATAGGTCTGTCTTCACCTCCAGTCTTCTGTCATTTTAGATGGGAAAACCCTTCTCCTGGTGTCTCCCTCTGTTTCAAAGGGATTTATAGTAAATAACAATATTATTTTTTGCCCAGTAGAGGGAAGTATTGGCTAAACTGAGCATTGCCTATGAAAACCTGATGGCGCCCAGTGCTGCAGGAGCTTCTCGTACCACTTATCCCAGTGGCAAAAGGCTTCATAGAGAGCCAAAAGGAAAAAAAAAAAAATAAATCAAAAGTGCTCACATAAAAGTGGGAAGGCGGGCTGAAGCCTTTCAAATTTAGAAGAAAACATGTGTGTATATATAGAGACAAATCAAGTTTTGCAGGATTCAGAGGAATTGTATTTTTATTTTAAGAAAAGGAACAGTATGTTTCAAACTAAATCTCTCCTCCAAACTCTCTCATTTCAAGAGCTGCGCGTCTTTCCAATTTCTTTGTTTCCTTAAAACAGGTGGCAACAAATGTGTGGGGATTTGGGATGAAAGGTTCTATAAATACCTTGGAACAATAAATGGCTCTTTGTAAGCAGCACTGCTGTCTGTAATTCTTTAAGAGAGCAGTGAATGCTTCAGAGGAAAAAGGTGGGTTTTTGGAGAGAAGTGAATAGAAAGATGACATCAACTGATCTCCCACGTAGTATTTACTTTGCTACTGGTGCTTCCATCTGACATACACGTTTATTGGGTTTCAGCTGACTCATTTGAACTTCTTCACAGACATTCGGTAAGTCAACATTACCTGAAAGCTTCTTGCAGATTTGGGTGAGGTAGTGCATGTTTAATCAATTTTATCCCTTTGATCAGTCTGTCTATAGGGCTGCAATTAACATGGTTGCTGTATGATGAGCTTTTCCATTATGAGTTGTCTGTGTCTCAAGGATTCTTTCCCCTTGCTGTGTGAGTTTGTTGCTGTACGGGTCCATATCCCACACTGATGTGCTGCCCTTCAACATATGGGTTCCATAAAGCAGTGCTTGAGGGGTGGAGATTTATATATAGGATTTGAATAACACATGCATACTTGATCTGGAAACCCGGGGGCAAGTTTTTCTGAGCTGTCCCTAGGAGATAGGATGGATATAAGGGATCCTCTCAGTCCTGTTCCTGGCAAAGAATAAATCTGACAGCTTTCCCTTCCTGTCCTTTTTCCTACCTTTCCCTTATCTTTTCTCTGTAAATAGTACTTTGTGTTTCCTGTAAGCTCTGCTCAGACTGAGCTGATTTCATTACCAGAGGATCAAGGATTTGCTAGTGATAGGAATAATTTCTCCATTTCTGAAGGCAGACAAAATGAAGATGGATCTTTCTTGTGCTTCTTCAAGATTTTGCAGTGCTTCCTTTCTCCGTAAGAGTGGCAGAGTTGAAAACTTACATTAGTATTACTCAATACTGGCTGCAAAAAAGAGAACGGGTGGTTGGACCAATGGACAGGAATTTCAATGAAAGCTCGGGGGCTTTCCCCTCTGTTCCCTGGCTGTGACACTAAACCTGTGGCACTGAGGTGCTGGTGGCTTCCCTGTGCCATCACACTTCTTTTCTGGGACCAGGCCTGGCACAGTCACTGCTGAGACTACTAAAGAAGGAACTGGGGAATGAAGTCCCATTTTCAGCCTCATGCATGGCTCTGTGAAAGCAGTCAGCAAAGTTTGGAGCTTCTTGCAGTGATGCTGGTCCCACTGCCCCATAGCTAGCTTTCTGCCCTTTTGGGGATGTCCTTCCCCTTGCATAGCCACCATTGATCTTCATATCAAGTGATTCAAAAAGGCCCTTCCCCGAAGGAAGGTCTTCCCCTATCTCCCATCTCCTACAACATCCTGCACTGCTGCAGACTCTCAGGGGTGATTTTCCCTTCAGGAACCTTCCTTCCTGCTCACATCCATCCTCCTCCATCTTCACTCACCTTCATTTCCCTTTGTGTTCTTCCTTTTCTAGTCCCAACCTTTTCTTCCTAGCTCCTTTTCTCCACCTGTTCTTCCCCAAGATACACTTCATTCTCTTTTCTGTTTGCATCTATGCCAGTTCTGATCTCATTTGTTAATTTCTTTGAATGTGAGCTTCCTTCTGAATTGAGATCTGCTCATCACTCACCTTCCCAGTGACACTGCTGGTTTTTTGGACCATTTTTGTAGCATCCTCAGTACTTTGCTGCCTGATCTGCTCCTTTCCCAGCATTTGTGTTGTAGAACTAATATCCAGCCCTCAGCTGCTTTCACAGGAGTGCTTCTTACTGCTCCAGGCTCTTTGCAGAGCAGTATCATTCACTTCAGAGCCCATCACTGGACAAGGGAAGCACTGCTTATTTCTCTGTACACACTGTTCTACCCTGCTTAGAATTGTGAGGATTTTTTGCAGTTCTTCAGAAGTTTCTTTCAGTTCTATGACCCTGAATACTTCAGTATTTCTAGCAAACTGTTGCTCCTCTCTCTACCTATAAGCACCCATTTATGACCTTCTCACTTATTGCCAGGCAGCTTATTTTTTTTGCAAAAGCTGCTATGTTTGCTCACTTCCATGTCGTTCTTTAAGCATGACCCAGCCTCAACTCTTCCTTGAAGATTGAAGCACTTGGAGCAGGAGGTTGCAGGAACCTTTACATTTGGTTGTGTTTGTACATGGGAAGAATCAAGTCCAACTTTGGCACTACTCAGCCTGTCCCCTTCCCCTGGGTGCTGGGGTCCTCCTGTCCTATTCCACAGCATCTCTCCTGTCATGTCTCCTTGCTCTCAATCAAATCCTTCCTCCAAACCCCCTCCTTGATGGCAACCCACAGCATTCATATTCCCTTTTTCCCTATTCCACCTGGCTTCCTATCCCACTTCCAACTTTCTCCCTCATTCTTTATTCCCCATTCCTTCTTCCTCCCTTTCCCTCTTCATTTCTCTTCTTTTCTCCCTCTCCATCCCTCACCCTTGCCTAACCTTTCCCCATCCCTCCTTCTTCCTCATACTTCCCTTATCCTACTCTCTTCTCCAACTCTTCACCCTCTCTCTTCACTACCCATGTGTACTCACCTTCCTCTCTAAACTTTTTCCCTCTCTATTCTGTCCCACCTCCTCCCTTGCCTCCCATCCTTCTTCAGGTGTCTTCACACCATCCTTTCTCCAAATCCCCTTAACTTCCTAGTGACAACCCCAAACTTTCATCACACCTTCCATCCCACCTTCTTCCCCAACCTGCCTTCTTCACCAGTCCTCCGTATCGTCACCTCTTCTTTCCTTCCTTTTCCTTTTCTATCCTTAATCCTTCCTTGTTCCTCATACTTCCCTTCTGCGCTTCACCCATTCTACCTTCACCTCCATCCTTTCTTCCTATTTTCTCCCCCCAGCCTTCCTTCTGTTCCTCAGTACTTTCTTCTTCATTATTTCTTCCCCAGCCTTTCTCACCCCTTCCTTCTTCCTATCCATCTTCTATCTCCTTCGACCATCCCTCCTTCGGCCATCCCTCTTTCCTCTCCACCATTCCCCTGTCATTCTTTCCACTCCCCATCCCTCCCATCCTTCCACCATCCTTCCTCACCCCTGCCACCCTTCCCTTCCCTTCCCCATCCTTCCTCCCTCCCTCCCTCCCTCCCTCCCCTCTTTCCCTCCCTCCTCCCACCGGCGGCAGAGGGCGCTGCGGTCCCGGCCCGCCCCAGCCCGGCTCCTCTCCGTAGGGCGGGGAGAGGCGGGAGGTGCCTCCCTTCCCTCCCTCTGCCCTCCCTCTCCCCTCCTTCCCGCCCCCGCCGCCCGGCCGGGGCTGCGCTCCCGCGGCTGCCGCACACGGCGCGGAGGCTCCGAGCCATGAACCCTCCGCGGCGGTCGGGCAGCGCGCCCCGCAGCCGGGCCATTCCCGCGGGACGGACCGCTCGGGGACTAAAACTCTATGGATACAATGAAGTGGCTCTGGGACTCTTGGTTTAGCAGGAATATTTAAATAAACCAATGTAAGTTTCTCTTTTTTGTTTGCTTGTTAATAAAAAAAAAAAAAAAAAAGAAAGAAAGAAAAGAAAAAGAAAGAAGCATAAAGAGAACCTCCCCCTTCCCCCCCATCCCCCCTCCTCTCGGAGACGTCCGGTTCCGAGCGAGTCGGAGGAAAGAGGAATTTGTCGCGACGGGGTTTCCCCTTCCCCAAACTTACCCCTCGAGGTGCGACCGGTGCCGTCCCGTCCGGGCAGGGCGCGGTGAGGCTGCAGGAGGGTGAAGTTGGCTCAGCAAAGCTTGCGCCGGGATGTGGAAGTGGAGGAGATGTGGATGTAGATATTGTGCCGATGAAGAGTAACTCTGGTTGGGAATTGGTCTAGGTTCCGTCTTGCTTCCGCGTCCAGAAGTGCCAGAAAGAGATAACAACACAGAAAATACTCTGCAAATTGTTTGGTGAATGTCATGTGGTGTCAGATGGCTTTGAATGGAATTTTAGTGGCACGTTTCACGGGGAAGAAATGAGCTTGGATGGTTATTTCTGCAGTGGCAAGAAAAATTGATAATTCTCGTGTATTGTGAGAGTGTTACTGATGTTACTTGTAAGAGCTGACATAATGTATTAAGCATATGTCTTAATAAGGCCACTCTCCTCGAAGCCCTTTGTAAAACACCCATGCTTGAAACATTTGGAGTTTTTACCAGCTCAAATTAAAAACTCCACTCGGCTGAAAGAAGTGTAGAAGGAAAACAAGGAGAGCTGTGCAGCACGCTGGCAAGGTGGTAGTGATTTGATCAAGGCAGCCCCGAGGGAACCGGTGACATACTGGGAGCACCGTAAGTGAGAACGAAGGCTAAATTAAAGCAAAAGTTATGCAACCAAAGTGTGGCTGCAACGAGAAGAAATCAGACCTTCTTTTTATTTATTTGTTTGTTTGTTTGTTCTGGATATATGGGTGAGAAAGTAGCGATGAGCTTCTAAAAAGCAGAGAAAAGCGTGAGCTGTGCTCACCTATGGCAACAGGTCTTGTTTTGCCTGGAAAGGATGAGCTGAGCTTTGTGAGTGCTTGAGCTGAGCCGTTCCATCCGAGGCTGGGGCAGCTGCCGATCCTACGGACAGGCGACAGATCCGGAACTCGTGGCCCCAATTTCTCTCTCCACCAGGGCGACGAGCTGCTATTCCCGAAATACAGGGCGTATGGTGGATTCAACGCGGCGAATCAAAGAGGATTTGTCAATACTAAAAATAAACAGGCCCGCAGATGTGTCCTACAGGGTCACGTCCAGTCGCTGCGTTTTCGGGGCCGAGGTGCCCATGTCGCGATTTTGCGGGAGCGTGTCCTGTCCAAGGTGCTGAAGTTGATTTTGCTGCTATTTCCCGGGATTTGAGGGCTTTGCACGAGTGGTTTTGGGAGGCTTCCTCTTGCCTTAAGGGGGTGAGGTTTGAGTTGGAGGGTTCCCTCCCCCCCCCCCCCCCGGGTGGCACAAAGAGGAAGCAGGGATGTGTTTTCAGACACGTATGTTTGATCTGTCCTTTTGGCGTGGGAAAGCGGGCCAGGTGGAGCTGCAGATGGATCCAGCAGATCCTATAAGCTTTTGGTGGCAGAGAACTGGAAAGGTCAGAGCTGTAAGGCAGTGAGGATTGAAACTCCCTCACTCTAGTGAACCAAGAATGTGGTGGTTTTGAGTGTTGCTGCTGTTGCTTTGGGTGCCTTGCCTCTGATGAGATGCCTTATTCCAAAAAAGTTGAGGGAGAGCCCTGTGCTGGGTTGGGATAGGAATGATGCAGATGGGACTGGAGTGACGCCCAATGATTTTGATAGTTTTATCTTCTTCTGGTGTAGCCTCTAAAAGTGGCAAATATGGTTGATGAAGATCTTCAGAAATAGTAAATCCTTAAGAGAAAAAGTGTGTCTTTTGGGGAAAGTGTCTCAAAAATTAAGCAATGGAGTCCTGCACTGCAAATTGTGATATTTTTAGATTAATGTGCCAAAAGCTTTCAGACTTAAGTAGTGGAGTTTATGTAATCTTTGGTATGAGACAGACCACAGTATTGCCAGAAATAAGCATAGAGGAATATATTATTTGCCTTTGCTTTGAGTTTGATCTTGTAATGTGCTTCTCCTCAGTTCTTGAAATTAATTCTAAATCCATTTATAATGCAGATCAGTACTTTTTGTCTAAGACTCCCAAAGGGTTTTAAAAACACAGATGATCAGGCTTCGATACCTGTGTTTTTATGGATAAATAGTTCATGCTGTGAGGAGTCCTGCAGGTCTAAAGCATGCAAAAAGTCCGTACAGTATGGTAGAGAACTGATGTTTCATATCCTCAGTCACTCGTCAGAGATCACAGAGGAACTCAGTTGCATCATTGGCTATGTAGTCCAAATACCTTGACCATTAAGGGTGTATGTAGATCATGAGGCTTCTTTGACTCTGGGTGACAGCTTATGAGGATAGAGTCTAAAAAGTGCAACACAGTGGAAAGCTGTGATTCTGATTACATTCCTGGTCTGAATCAGAAACTAGCCTCCGTTCTTGCTATGATGGACTAACACCTGTGGGACTAGCACACACCTCACAGGATTTTTACAGGCTACAGAGAACAGTTGAGTGGTAACTGCATTCTTGATTTTAAATGCATAATCAAAATTATATTTAAAATTGTACTGATAGGAAATGACATTCTGAAAGGAAATTTATGAACTAGAAGTAGTTTAAGTTTCTTCTAAAAATCTTGGTTTTGGGGTTGTTTTTCTTTTTCTTTTCTTTTCTTTTTTTTTTTTTTTTTTTTTTTTTTTTTTTTATTAGTTAGGGATTTATCTCTTCTTGACCATTTTCTTTACTGATTTCAGTTGTGTATCTTCAAAGAAAGCTCTGTCCATGTATGTGAGGAGAGAACTTGTTAAAGCATGTTGAGTGGTTGTTCTGAAATCATGGTCATGTTTTTTGAAAGAAACAGATCAATATCTGTTGTTACCTTGGATTACGTTTGGAACCTCAATATGACAAATACAAAGAGACCTTTTGTTTTCAGAGGGCGGATGCTCAGTTTTTCCTGAAAATTACTACCTTGTAAGTTGTCTCCAATCATCCTCAAGAATTACTTTGAAAAATTATAGGTCTGGTAGTTAAAAAGTGGCAACAAGTAATTTCTCAGTTCTGTTAAATGAAACTCATATTTCACAAAGGCAGTATATCTTTGAAGTACATGCTTAACTTCTGCTTCTGTTTACATGTTGTCTTGTGATAGAGTTTTAATCAGTGTACGAAGCAATTTATATTTTAAATTCTATTATCAGTTCTCACTTTTACTGTCTATTTTTGTGCTTATCCCATTGCTGAAGATATTCAAGGCCAGGTTGGATGGGGCTTTGGGCAAGAGGTATCCCAGCTAGATCATTTTTGAAGACCTTTCCAACCCAAACCATTCTGTGATTCTAAATCACTGGAAAAAAATACGTGAAGCCAGTCAGGTATATTCCTGTTTTCTTGGAGTGACTATCTTGTCTGTGCTATCACAACGTTCAGATAAACATGATAAACATTTGTTTATCTTTAAACTAATTGTTGTTTTTATGACTGAACTAAAACCCTGATTATTTTTCTATTGATCTTTTAATATTTATTTTGCAAGCCAACCGTTGGGCCCACTTTCACCTGGCCCTGTCTCTTTGGGTTTCTCTTGCAAAGTGACAGTTTCTAAATCAGGAAGGAAATCAGGTCACATTTCTGGCTCTGCAGGACTTATCTCACTGCTCTTCTTTCAAAGTAATTAGAGTTACTAATAATGAGAAAAAGAAAACTTTTTCAGAACCGGTATGTCCCTAACCCCTCTCTCCTTCTGGCTGTTTTTGTGTCACAGAAAAGATAGGAAAAAGTTTATTGAGGAAGCTCCTTTTGCTCCATCTGAATGTGACTTCCTTCAAGTTGAGCTGCAGGCGATGCGGTCACCCTTACAAAGATACCCTGTGTTTCTTAGATTAGCAGACTTCATTTGTTTATTCCCCCTTGTTCTTGCATGGTGTCACCGGGCTGCACAGTGGAGCTGCTTAGGTCTCAGCCTGGGAGAAGAACAAGATGCTGACTAAAGCTGTCACTATCCCAGTCCCTGAGCAGGCTGGGGAAATACTGTAGGGACAATATGAGCAGAGTAGAAGGCACGGTGGCTTTATTATACACATGCACTGCTAGCAATCACAACCATAGTTTGTACCCTTCCTATTCAGGCTTCTTATCGGTTACAGTTCACTGGGGCATACTCCCAGGAAAAATGGCAAGTGAAGCACAAAAGTTCCTTCTCCTTTAATACATCCACCTTTGAGGAGATGTGACTCAGGAGGGGGTTTCCTCTTCTGTGTGCAAAATTCTCATTGATGTCAAAAGATCCCTTATTTTCCATGGCAAAAATGTGCTTCCCTGCTCTCTGTAATCGACGAAGCTGTTTTTGTCTCAATTCTGCATGACAAAAATGGCTTGGTTTTCATTTTTTATTAGTTTTATAATATTGCAATAGCTTTTTTAATAGAAAGGCATCATACATCAAATAATAAAGTTTAAATTTTTCAGAATGTTTCATTACAGGTGCTGTTAAGCACTGTGTTTTCCTTTTTTTACTGTACTTAATTAATTGGAAAGTGGAATAATTTGTGCTCTATACTGGAAAAAATAACTCGTTCTTTACCAGGTTGTTTATTTCAACTTTCAGCTTGATTTGAACTTTCCTGATTCACACAGCTTCTGCCAGAGAGGCTTTTTATGGCAGTGATGGAAAGCCCTACCGACCGGTTAGAGGTCCTTTATAAAGCTAGCTGGGTTCCTAAGGCTCTAAAACTGCTCTTTATCCAACATATGACTTGCAGATATCTTTCAAATGATGCTTTACTAGTTTTATTCTAGCTCCAGTATTAGTATAGAGTGTCTATGAAGTTATACGGGTGGTTAATATTTGAGTGCATAACACTGAAGGCAGACTGGGGCATGGGTAATTTGTCTGTGCTAGAAGCCAGGAGTGTCTCTCAGTAGTCATGGAGTTTGTAGGCTGATTTTGACCATTAAGCTGTGGTTTGGGGCTTTAGAGAAGTCTGTTTTTCTTTTTGCTCTTTCTAAATGCTTTATATAACACCGAAACATCTGTGCAATAGGAAGGTATGGAAGAACTTGCCCATGGACAAATTCTTTCAAGATACATTAATTGGAGATGGATTAGATAGTCCATTTGCAAGGATTATATATTTTTTTATAATGATTTTTCAGAGATTCTTTTTCTTATTGTAATGAAATGGTCACTCTTCCCAAACAAATGGGCAGTTGTTTGTGTCTCAATATGTCACCATTCCTCCAGGCTGGCTTATAGCATGCCGACGCAGGGTCTAGAAGTCATAGGGAACCAGATGCCCACTTGACCCTGGATGATCAGAATAGCACATGGGGATCATTTCTACTGATTTTGAGTGAGCAAAGTTCACCCCTGTCATAGCTAGCTCAGATTTTGTCTCTACTGCAAAGCTACTTCAGTCCTCTAAAGAGCATTTTTACTGCTGGGCTGTACAGTCATAAAATCACAGAATGGCTTGGGTTGGAGCAGGCCTTAAAGATCATCCAATTCCAACCCCCTTGCTGTGGGCAGGGTTGCCAACCACCAGCTCAGGGGTGCCGGGGGCCCCATTCAACATTAGAATGCCTCTAAGGATGGGGAAGACAAAGGCAGACACTGCCTGAGGGAAATCCTGAATACCAAGTTTTCAGAAAGTGTGCTGGTGACAATTAAATGAAACTTTCACCATTGTGTAAAGCTCATAACGGTGAATGATTCTGTGATGAAATTTTCTTTTTCCCTCCTGATGTAGGCACCAAAAAGAGAGAGGAATGCTAGGGGGAGGCTTCCTGTGGTGGTGGGAAGTCCTTCAGGTGCCTGCATGGCTGGAGATGCAGCACTGACTGTGGAGAAGTAATGGGAAAGCTGCAGCCCAGCCTTCACAACTTGGAAACGCATCATTAGGGTGCTACAACCTGACCCTCAGACAAGCATTTAGCATCGTCTGAGGTCTGACATGTTAGTAGCTGTTACATAATGCACAATTATAGAATCACACCAAAACATTTTAAAAATACCTGCCTGATCACCACAGGGTAATTGCACTGTGTGTTAATGGGGCTGGGTGCTGTGGTTAAGGCACCCCCTGCACCGATGCATGTTCCCCTCCCCAGCAGCTTGGAATACTCCATCAGGTGCATCCAGTGGTGACATCACCTCGGCCAGGAGAAGACCTCCTCTCCTCCAAAGCTCCCCACCGTTTGTGTCCTCGTCCTGCTTTGCGTGTTACCAGTGCTGTCCTTTCCTTCTGGAGGAGGGTTTCTGACCATCCTTGCTCCCCTGTTTTAGCACAGAGGTATGACACAGCTGCCTCCTTGCCTTCTCCAGGGCCAAGCACATCATCTCCATCTCCACTCCAGCTACATCTCAAGCCCTCAGCATGGAGTGATGCCTGGCTTCTGTGCTGCTGGAGGCACTCAGAGGGTCTGTACTTTTATTAAGCAGAGGGCCAGGTTCTGTGCTCGGCTTCATAAACCCAGATCGACTCATCTGACTTTGGCACAGCTAATCCAGATTTGCACAGCAGTTTCCCTGAGGACTCCCCAGTTTTGCTCTGGGTGACAGTTAGTGTGCCAGTGTCAGAATACATCTGATCTAGGCAGATTCCCTGTCTTGAACCATTAGTTATTCCCTGGCAAAAGTTTCTCAGAAAGAGCTGTTGTATTTGAAAACAATACACAAATTCTATTGCCAATGCCAGAAAGTAAAGGGATTTTTTTCCCCTCCTGTTGAAACTAAATATAATTTGAAAGATAATGTACAAGGATTTAAATATAGTATGCAATTATACATTGCATATGAATAGTTTCTCTCATTTTTAACATGCTTAGATATTTTTTTTTTGAGTCTTTTTCAGCAGACAGCTGTTAGATAAAGAGAGAAAAGTGAATAGTTGTTATGAAACCACATGACATTGCTAAAGAAAAAAAAAACCATAAGAATATGTGAGGGAAAAATATAGAATAAATCCTCTCTCTTCCTCTGTTGTTGGCTTTTTTTTTCCTTGTTTCATCTTTTCGTAATATTTCAGTACTTTCTTAGCTGAAGTAATATAGTTTCTCAATATAATGTTGTAGGGTCTGCAACAAATTTCCTTTGCACTCTTGTTCCTACTGGGTTCAGTGAGCTTCAAATCAAGGCTCTGAATCCTTCCCAGAGGATGAAATGGGAGTAGAAGCCTTCTTAGAAAAGTCTGAATTCTTGGATTCTTTTACCTTTAGTGGAAGTTTTGCTTGAGTTGTGTTGGGTTTTCTTTCCTACGAAGTTGCCTAAACTTGAAAACCCCAAAGAGTTCACTCATGGCCCCATGGTGTCCCAACAAGTAAATGGATGTCCTGACTTTCTCAGGGTAGCCTGGACAACTTGTGACTGTAAGCACCTCAAAAACAGTGCTGTAGGTCACACATTCTTATTTTTGAGGAGATATGGTTTAAAAAAAAAAAAAAAAAGACTCTGAAACTTTAAAATAATATAACAATAATCAAAACTCCTGGTGATGTTCTTCTGGGAGCAAGGAGAAATAAATATGAGATTATGGTCTGAAAACACTGAAAGATTCTGGGCTGCGGTTTTCTGTTATTAATTAGCTAAATTGATATTCAGAACCTGAAACAAGGCTTTTAGGCACATCTCTGGTGCCTAATTCTGACGGCTGTCTCCTCGCAGGGTGAATGAGGAGACTTTTTATTGAAGTCAATGATGCAGTGTCAACGTAAATGCAACATAAGGGAGAAAGGGGATTTGTTTACAAGCATAAAAGTTCCCTGGATAGTTTAACGCTAACTGTGAAAATTACTGAAGAGCTGCAAAGCACAGGCTTTAAATGTAGCTGAAGTACATTTTCTGGAATGTTTCTAGCACTATTTTAAGGACCTAATCCAGAGCCCAGTGCAGCTGCAGGTAAAGCTCCCTTTGACTTTGGATGGGGCATTGTATTTCTAAGTGCCGTTCTGCTTCCTAGAATTTTTTAACGGTGTCTTGTGTCTTGCAGGTGTTTTTTTATTAACTGTTAGGACAGATGTGATGTCTTTTTTTTATCTCTGTAGTGCCTGGATTGGTTGACTGTAAGAAAGAACACCACAATGCCGTTGTGTTATTCCAGTGTTTCCTGTGGTTAGTCATTCACTGGACAAGTTGTTTCCTAAGAAGACTGGTTTTACCATTGCTCTTATTATGTATCTGTCCTATCCTGTAGCATTTCAACCTGTTGGATTATCTGGTTCAGAGATTTGAGACTTGAAGATACTTGAGTTATGCAAGTTTTATTGAAAGATATTCCTGGATAGAGAGTAGAGGGACTCAGAGGAATGCCTTTTTCAACCTGGATGATTCTATTGTTCTGTAAGAAGGTGACTGTAGGGTGATTCAGCCACACAGCTTCACCACTGCTTGTCTACCACAGATCTCTAGGGTTGTTGTTCAAAGAACTTTTATTGTTTTGTACTGTACTGTACTGTATTTTGTTACCCAAGGTCCTGAGGTCATGTGATGCTGGGTGTAGGGTACATAGGGATTATCACATTGTTTTAAATGAAATTTAAGGAGCAAAGCTCTAGGATTTCAGCCCCTTTTGAAATCACATCTGTAAAGATTCCATCATAAAGTTTTGTGGTCCTATTAAAGAACAGAAGAGGTGGAAAAGGGACACAGACATTGTCCTAGAGGATCTTTTCTCTCCAATCTAATCTTCTCCCATATATAGCTAAGGATAGGTTCCCCTGCCTGTCTGGGGGATGTTTGACTGTGCTGGCACCAAATCAAGTATGAATAAAAAGCACATATACATATATATGTGTGTGTGTGTGTGTGTATAGGTACATACATACAAATCTCTAGAAATCAGGAATAAAACAGGGATATTGGAAATGCCATTTCCAGCTCCACCAGCTGGAACACCTCTTGTAATTTTGCTAACTCGCACATTCTCCATTTTGCTGTCATCTGTCACCTGTGGTGTCAGATGGGGGATGTGTGCCTGGCTACTTCATAATGCTGCTGCAAACAGGGCTGAGATGCCGTGTGAGGTGTAGAATCACAGAATCATTTGAGTTGGAAAGGACCATTAAAGGTCATCTAGTCCAACTCCCCTGCAATGAACAGGGACATCTACAGCTAAGTCAGATATGCTGAGGACCTCCCCAATGCATCTGTATCTTCACAGCAGGGCTGTGGCTGCTTCTCCCCCAACCCTGAGCTCAGGCATGGCTACGAGGTGGTATGAGGAAGGGAAAATGGAGGGTGCCCCTGACCCCAGTAATCCCCAGCTGTCATTGCGCCTGCCGGGAGGCACCCGCGGTCAGCAAAGATTAGCACAGCCACCATGGGGACTGGCCTGGGATCAAAGCAGCACAGAGGTGGCCGAGAGCCACCTTCAGCCCCTCCTCCCTCACTCCAATCTGTAGCAGCCTTTGCCTTCTCTGAGCAACTGAGCCCATTTTCTGGTATCGCTTAAGGTCAAAAATGCTCTTTTTTTTGCTCTGTGTTCCATAGAATGTTCATAGCCAGGTTTGGGATAAAATCATCTTTTTTTTTTTTTTTTTTTTTTTTTTAAGCATCTTGCTAAGGTAAGATAGGGCATACATGACTGCTTTTTTACTTGATGAACCAAAACTGGGGCCTGCTGACCCCAAGACATAAGTCATGGTGGCCCAATTAACAATGCAATGGCTTAAGCTGCAAGGAGCATTAAAGCCCATCCAGTTCCACACCCTTTCTCTGGGGGTGGGTGAGCCTTTTTGGAGAGGTCCCTCAGCCCATGCCCTCCCCTTGGGCATCATCACCTTGAGCTTCTCATGCCTAGCTCAACAGCAGCACTGCATGCTGCTCACTAGCCCCTTGTTTCCATACAGCTGAACAGCCTCACTGGATTGTGGTTGATAGTTATGTTTTCCAAGGTGAGGATTGTGCCAGTTGTACTGCTTACATGGTGAGATGGCTGCTTGTGTTAGTCAGCACTTCTGTGAGTCAGTCAAGTTGTCCATCCCTAATGTCAACCCCATTCAGCAACAAAACACACTGAGCAGCAATGTGTGGCTCTCATAAAAGTCTTGTGTCTCCAAGCACAACTTGGAGATTCAGATGCTCCTTTGATGAAGAAACTGTTTGAAAGTGCAGAAGGTTCAGGTTGGATATTAGAAAAAAATTATTGGAAAGAGTGGTGAGGCATTGGCACAGGCTGCCCTGGGAGGTGGTGGAGTCATCATCCCTGGAGGTGTTCAAGAAAAGGGTAGGTGTCACACTCAGTGACATGGTCTAGAGTGGTCACGGGCATGGGGTGATGTTTGGACTAGATGATCTTAGTGCTCTTTCCAACCCTAGTGATCCTATGCCAAGGGCAGGTGTGCCAACATGCTCCATGTTTGCTGGCCCATGTGGTGTTCCTCATGGCAGTAATTTTGGATTTCTCATATCACAAGTGAAACCTAGTGGAACGCTCTTGCAAAGTCGTTCTCTCGCTCCAGGGGATCAAGGATCCCACCATGAACTTGGAGCACCATCAGTTTCATTGTAAATTATGGGAGCTGAACACAAAGTGCTTTGGATTTTAGATGGTTTTCTTTGGAACCAGGTGTTGGACTTGGTGATCCTTGTGGGAAACTCCCAGCTCTGGATATCCTATGATTCTTTGATTCTCAGACTCACAAATGCAGGTCCTCACACATTTAGGTCTGTGTGATATAAAATATCCTCATGTTGGTTCTGGTATTTTCCCAATGCTAGTTAGAAAGCTAGCTTTATATTCATGTCTGATTTTGCACGTTTGAATGGTTCCCTGATACATTATTTCTTTCAGGTGGTTTTTATAATGTTAATGAATGTGATAGTTGTGATTAGCATGGGAGATTATTGCTTATAGCACCTACACAATCTATTTGGCAACCCATCAGTCTTGCTGTTAGAGCACTGCAGAATTCAATAAGTGACATTATTTACACAGTTGCCTTTGTAAGCTTGAAAAACTTTGCAAAAATGTGTTATAATCTGGGCGATAGCTTTGCTAAAAAGCAAGTTAGCTTCATCGATTGCATTTCTTCACTTTAGTTACTGAACTGCATGCTAAAAATAAATTACAAAAAAAAGCCATAATTGAGATCAATCTCTAATTGATTTTGACTTGTGCTCAGTTAAAAGCAGAACTGATGATTTCTGGAATGTTACTGATGTTCAGGAGCTTTGTAGAGCTGTATGTGAGAGAAAGCATTGATAGCAGAAAGCAAGGTCTCTTGATTTAGGCTTCATACAGAGTTTTTTGGCACATAAATGTCAGACTAAAGTTCAAGTGTTCATCAAAGTCCTACAAGGCCCTTAAACGTCAATGAAATTCCTGTTAAAGACTGTCCTGTGAGGCTTTGCTGTGTGGAAAGGCTGCTTCCTCCAACCAGAAATCAGTGATCCATGGGCTGTGTAAGCAAACAGGGTGGTGGTTATTCTGGAGGGACTCCAACTGGGGGATCTGTGGTGGGATCTGTGCTCCTCACGCGACAAAATTCGGTCTCAGCTGCTGTGTGTTGGCTTTAGCCACAGGTCAGCCAAGGACAGCCGGGTCGGGCTGTGCAGCTCTGCACTGTCTCTCACAGGACATGCGTGGGGCTCAGGTTGCAACTCCAGTGCTAAACATCACAGAAAAGGCTCTTTCCGAGAAACGTGAGGTCAAGCGGGGACCCACGCGCTGCATCCCACTCCTCCATCTCCAAAAATACCACTGCTTTTCTGGTTGTTTTCTGCTGGACCGCCAGCCCTGTGCCCTGGGGACTGAGGGAGGGGAGAGCCAAAGCAGAGGACAGCCTATTTTTAGGCTGACTATCTCCCACTCCCTGGCAGGCTGGGTGGTGTCGCAGGACAGGGCTCGCCTATCTGCAGTACAGCCCCTAGAGCAGGAGGGGAATGGGGATTTGAGCCGTCGTCCTGGTGGCTGGGAGGGACCCAGTGCAGGTCTAGTTGGGCAGTAATGGGCATTTCTCACCATTGTATCTTATTTGTAACTGGATAGCTTTTTCTTCTGTCCCTTCCCATTTTGTGTCACATCTACACAAACACTGTGCTGGGTGTTGTTTTCAAGCCCAAGTGCAGTATTTGTGCCTTTCTGTTGATTTGGCAGTGGGATAATTAAAAAAAATAAATAAATAAAATAAAAAAGGCAGGTTATAGGATTTAGGCTCAACTCTGTCCTTCAGAGATTACTGAAGTGAAACTGTGACCATCTAATCCATTTACAGAATAGCAGAAGACTCCCTGTAATTCATTAGTGTTGGTGGCAGAGCATATAATGATAGAATCATAGACTGGCTTAGGTTGGGAGGGACCTCCGACCCCCCGGCCATGAACAGGACTGCTAACCAGTAGATCAGACTGCCCAAGGAGGTAGCTTTTCCATCCTTCAGTCTTTGGTAAACTGACAGTCTTTGATAAATCATGGTTAAATTATTCTGTTGATAACATACACGTTTGGCCTAATTTAAATTTCTTTGGTTCCAGTTTCTGGCCACTGGATTTCTTCTATCTGTGCTTAGCAAACTGCAAAGCCCTCTGCAATATGCACAGCAGCAGAATTGTTATATCTGTACCTGTCCAAAGGTACTGGTGCAGTGGTGAATTCATCCCTCCCCTTACTTTTAGGTACCATGGAGCTAACTGCATCATTTAGGAAATCATTTAGCTCATGCATCATCTCATAAGACTGTTTTCCAGCCTGTAATTGTCCTTAGCGATGCTTCCCTCAATCTTTCTAGTTCATCACCATAACCCTTGACTTGGCGATCGGAGCACTATAGAGGGGTAATGTTCCCATCAAATTATGTTAATGTCCTCTCAGCATTGATTAACCAAGTCCTGCATCAGCCCTTCTTCTCTTGTACGCAGAAAACAGGAAGGGCACTAAGGTTTTTCTGTCCATCCTTACAAAATACTGCCACTGTGGTTCTCTTCTGGGTCTTCACAAAAGTTCCCAAATGTAGGGAAGCAAAGGTGATGCTCAAAGCCCATCTTTAGTCTGCAGCAGCACTTGGGTGTGGTTATCCTGACTTCTTGATTCAAAAATTCAAACTAGAGAAGCTGCTGTATGTCGTACTTCTTTATCACTTCTGAAGTGGAAAGAATGTAATTCTCAGCATGTTATTGCTCTGTTTTGTTTTTTTTTTTTTCTGAGTGCAGAACAGAAATCTGTATGGATATATTTTGGTCCTTCAATGTTTGAAAAGTTCCTTCTGGTCCTTAGAAAGGCCAGAGATGCCTCTAGCCACACATTACTCACCGTGTATTTTTAATTTATTGCTGACCCTCCTATTCTTGTCTTCCTTTCATTCTTTTATTTCTTGTTCTGTTTTTATTTTCTTTTTAATTTAAGTGTTTTGTACTGTGGAGAAGACTGAGGGGGGATCTTATTAATGCTTATGAATATCTAATGGGTGTGAGCCAATTGGCTGGGGCCAGGCTCTTTTTAGCAATGCTCAGCATCAGGACAAGGAGCAGTGGCCACAAACTGGAACACAGGAAGTTCCACCTGAACATGAGAGAAATTCTTTGCTGTGAGGCTGGCAGACCCTGGAACAGGCTGCCCAGAGAGGTGGTGCAATCTCCTTCTGTGGAGATATTTAAGACCCACTGATTATTTTTTTTTCATTTACAGAAAGCACCAGAATTCTGTCTTTCAGACCCACTGATACCGGGGTCCCTCAGTGAGGAACGCAAGGCTTCTTGGCTTTCACTGGATATGAACTCGGGGCTGATGCATATTTATTTATTATTATTTTCTGTTGCATGCTGCTGATTGTCCCAGATGCAGAGGAGGCAAATGACTTTCAAATGAGAAGATTTTCATAAGCCTACAGCATAGCTGTACTTGGAATACAAACTTTAATCAGTTATTATCTTGAAAAACATCTAACAAAACCCTGGTCCCTGCTGGGCTTCCCAGTCATCGTCGCATCAGCTGCAGGGTGGCCCTGGGAGGAAACACGACTCCTGTGTAAGGAATGTGGGGCTCCTTGTGAGCACCTTGTAGCAGAGATCATTCACCTTTGTTATGTGCCCTGAGAGTAATAATAAATATTAATGATAGATGAGTTTGGCTCTGCTTCGCTGGGGAAATAAAATATTTTTTGTCTTGGGGATTTCTGCACGTTTATGGCCAAACCTGACTTGGGGATTGAAGGATCTGCTTCAGTTCAGCAGTCAGGTTCCTGCACTTTTGGTCAAAGGGGTGTCCCCAACCTTAGGGAGGCCTCATACTTCCCAGCATCCCAAAGCACCCTGTGCTTTCAGGCAGTCAACCCCAGGTAGGAGGAAGCTCTGCTGCAAGAGCCCACCTCACTCCTCATACTCCCTCTGCATCCAGAGTGCTCTGCCTGCCCAAAGAGCTTTTGCTCTGCACCTAAAAAATGCAGATACTCGTGTAAGTGGTTGCAGTAAAGAGGTACCAGAGGAGGCAATTTTTTTCAGGGCACAACCGGAGAGGCTACTTAGCATAGTTTTACAGGCTGCTAATGTGGTTTTATTGCTTCTAGGACCTGACCTATTATTATGTGCTGGGGGATGCTTTTATTCATTTGGAGCTGGTCCAGGGATATCTAACAGGGCTATATACTGCATGACCTAGGTGTGCTCAGTGTAAGACTCCTCCCCTGTGCTGGGAAGGAGGGATAGCTCTGTGGTTTGTATGAGGCCACAGGTTTAGTTTTGCTCTGCTGTTGACTCTGTGTGTGTGTGCAGTGTGCTTCAGTCCAAATGCTGGTGAGCAGTGAGTCATTCCCTTCTGCTGCTAATGGAAAACTCAACAGTGCCCAGATTAGAAATGGGCAAAGGATGGTTTCTCAGTTTTGCCTTCCCCCATGCTGCCGAGCCCAGGAGTTGCACAGCCATAGCTGCTCTGCTCCATCCCTCTTCTTCCTGCAATGTGTTGAGCCATTGAGATGAAGAATGAGGCAGAGGAAGGAAGGTGGAGGAAAATGCAGAGAGTCCTGGTTAGGCTAAGAGCCTTCATTCATTCTGACCAATAACCAAGACCACCCCTGCTTCCATTGTTCCCACAGCCAAAATACTGCATCTTAGCATCATCTGCAGTCCTTTAAGCATTTACCACATTTTATGTCTTTTTGTGTTGCTAGTTTTGACTTTCTTTTCAATTTTGCAGCTTCAAACTACTGAAGTGAATGTTTATTGTGTTGTTTTGTTTTGTTTTTGTGGCTTCTTTATAGTTAACAGCAATTTTCTCTCTCTTTTTTTTAATGCTTAAAATGCTGAATCACGTAATGACATCTTGGTTGTGAGGCCAGTTGCTTTCTGTGATGCTTAAATATAGATTGAGAAAGTCTTCTTCAGGCACATAGTGACTTTTATGCCTGAATAGTCCAACCGTGTCTGTATTTTGAAAATCCAAAGAGATCTTTGGTACTCAAAGTAGCAATTTCATATTGGAACGGGCAAAATTTTGTATTATGGAGGTAGAAGCTTTAGATGACAATGGGATTGTGCTGGGTACTTTAAGCACAAGTGCACGTGTTTAAACTCAAGCTAATAATGCCTTTACTTCTGATTATCCCTGAAGTGCTTGGGTAGTTGGACTTGGTCACAGAATCAAGTATCAGAGGGGTCAGAAGGGACTTCTGGAGGTCATTGAGTCCTGAGTCATTGAGAACTGCTTGCTAAAGCAGTTCCCTGCAGTATGTTGCACAGAAAAGTGTCCAGGTGGGTTTTGAATATCTCCAGAGAAGGAGAATCCGCAACCTCTCTGGGCAGCCTGTTCCTGGGTGCCATCACTCTCACAGAAAAGAAGTTCTTGTGTTAGTATAGATATTCCTGTGTTCCAGTTTCTGCCCATTATCCCCTGTTCTATTGCTGCTTGCCTCCAAAGAGTCTACCTCCATCGACTTGACTCCCACACTATAGTTATATATAGGCAGTTATGAGATCCCCTCTCACACTTCTCCAGTGTAAAGAGTCTCATGCCTCTTAGCCTTGATCTGAGTGGTTTTGAATCATTTTTCCCAACTGACTTTCTATTCTAGTCCAGTCATATGAAGTCAAGCCCAGTTAAGCCAAGTCAAAGGATGCATTCATATGAATTACCTGCAGTATTTTTTAGAAGTTACTTTCTAAGGGCAGGACATTGCTTAAACGCTGTTCCTGTCTCTTCTGGTCCATGACACTTCACTTGTCCCTATAAGTGGTGAGAACAGGTGAAATCAGATGATAGATTGAGAACATTAGATCCTCTGGAGTGAGAGCTAGAAAGAGCTTATTAAAGACCACTACAGTCAGGCTAGGGTGCTCTAGTGTTGCTTTCAGTTCAGTCAGCCACAAGGAAGCTTGGGATGTGACATCCCACAAAGGAAAGGTTAAAGCATGTTGAAGCAAAGGGAATAATGATTTTGGAGGAGAGGACCATCACCCCAGAGAGTAGAGCCCATGTCTGTATGAGATCAGGAGGTGGATGTTGCTCTGAGTGATATTTTCAATGGGCGCTTTTGAGCAAGCTGAATGAGGTTGTTGGACATGTAATAGCACTGCCAAAGCTGCCTGGAGGATCCAGGGACTGATCTCAAAGAAGAGAAAATGATAGCTACTATCTTAAATTGATGAATGTAGGGAGAAAAGAAAAAAAAAACAAAACCATCCTCTGTCTTTATCTAGATAATATCCTTCAACCACAGGCAGAAACTTTATGGGTTGTTGGATCTCCTCTTCAGGCCTCCACAGATAGCCCTTGAATGCTCTCTTCAGTCCCAGGGGCCTGATAAAGGACCTTCCACCTATAGCTCTACAGAGATTTTGTCTTCACCACCTTCTTTTTTTTTCACCTTCTTTTTTTTTTTTTCTCTCTCCAAAGCATTGGTTTTGCTTCCTTCCAAGTAGGAGCACTTCCCACCCCAACAGACAGCACTGGATGCAGGCTTTTAGCTAGCAAGAGCAGAGCAAATGTATGCCTTACACAGCTAATGAGGTATAGAGAGAAGGGGAATTTGGCTCTTGTGTGATCCTGGACATTGCCTGGAGGTACCTCTGTCTCTGCACGCATTCCGTATCAACTTAGAGCAGCCTTGTTTTCACCATGTGCTTTGCTAGATAGGATGGTAAAATGTAGTGCTTCAGTAATCAAATACAATAAAGCTGTTGTCTTCAGGAAAGCTGAGTTTTTCAGCCAAGATCTGTGCTGCTCTCCAGCCGTTAAAATGGACCTCTACTGGGGTCCTGCCTGGCTTTTGCTCTGCATGGAGTTTGCCGTGCACATTGAGGCCATGCTGTAGGAATAACAGAGCATTCAAAATATTTCAGCATGAGTGGTTCTAACACTGATCATAGCCTCATATGGACTCTGAAAATGCAGACTCAACAAAACTGCCGAAAGTAGAGCAAAATGTCTGTGAAATATTAAAAAAATAATCAAAAGGAAGAAAAAAGTTGAGGGCAGAAGGAGGAGGAAGTGCAGTACTACTTCAGTGGAAAAGACAGTTGTACCTGCTAGGAGCAAGAACAACTTCATCATCCGATGCATGAACTTCTTCCAGCTTGTCACAACAAATACAGCACACCCAAGGCTATTTGTTGCATTAGCAATAAACCAGTGAGCATAGGGAGCTGCAGCTTGTGTTGGCACAGAGGCCAGGCACCAGTTACCGCCTGTGCAGATATATTACTTTTTAGCAAGCAGGAGAACTGGTGAGTTTCTCTCTGTGAAATGGCGTCAAGGACACACTTCTTTTTCCACCTCCTCTGAACTGTGTGTTGATCAAGCCTAAGTGCTAAGTCAAGCCTCAAGTGATAGCATTATCTCCTGTTTTGCCAGGAGTACTAAAATATATCACCTTACAGCTGATGGTCACTTCGCTGTATTTAAGATAGGACCAGTTTTTATTCTAGGACTGGGCAGCAGGCAGCAGAAGAGAGAAAAACTGTGTGAGTGAATAGAGGGATGTTATATACCTTACTGTAGGCAGTCCTATATAATGCAAAAAGAACAACAAAATAAAAACAACAAAACAGGTTGTAAAGGACCCACAGATTGCACATGCCTAAGAGGTTACCCTGAGGAAGAATGAAAGCCCACTTTTTTCTTGTTATAAGTACTTGAAGGTAGTTCCCTGCTGGACATCACTGATCAAACCTATTTGAGGTAAAATCACCTCGTCTGATCCAGGAACTGGGTGACCAGAAGAGCAAGTGAGCTGCATATTTTGGAAACGGTTTTCAAAACAGAGGCTTTTGTGGTAGAACTATGTAACCAAGGTGTATGTGTTTTTGCCACCTAGATTTTTGTCAGCATCTTTACCTCAGCAGAGCTGTTCACAAGATAAAGGAATACAGGGTTGAGGGTCGTGGGGAAGGAGCAGCAGGATGAACTAACCTATGGAAAGAAGTGCAGTTGGTACTACCTTGCCTATCCTACCCTATCTTACCCTATCCTATCCTACCTTGCCTACTACCTGTCCTAACCATGTCACTCTGTGAGACATCTTCCCTTTTCTTGAACACCTCCAGGGATAGTGACCCCACCACCTCCCTGGGCAGTGTGTCCTAATACATTATCACTCATTCTGAGAAGAAATCTTTCCTAATATCCAACTTGAACCTCTCATGGTGCGACTTAACCATTACCTCTTATCCTATCATTGTTACTGTAGAGAAGTAACATCCTGAAACTCAGAGATAGCTGCAGCAGATGTGGGCTTGAAAACCACAAGCTTACTATAATTTTGGATTTATATGTCATAGGAGTGTATACATTCTGCCTGGGAAATGCTTATATGGCAGGAGAGAAGGGCAGAGCACAGCAAGCCTAAGCTGCGGAGACGGATCTTTCAGACTTGCACTGACCAATCCACAAAAAGCAATTCCTCCAACCCTAGCCTGGCCTCTCAGCCACCTAAATTCTATCTTATGTTTTCAGTTTTAAAGCCAGCTGTGTAGATTTGTCTGTTGGATGCTGATTTTGGGTTGAGGACTGCCTCCTGAATCAGGCTGACTGATGGGAGAGCAGCTTGGCTGTTGAGTGGAAAGACAACCTCCTGTTGTGGGCATGATTTCTGCATTCCTTGACTGGGAGAGGAGCGGAGCAAGTCTGTCTGCGTAGGACTTACATGGAAATGGCATTTTTATGGGAATATCTGAAATGTTTCTTACAAGCACCCCATTAAACACTCCTCTGAGTCTGGCCACAGGCCAGCCTGGAGTGCTTTGAACTCCTCGTCCTCCAGGTAGAAGCTGATGCTGAGTTTTCCTGTTGAGTTTCAGGACACCAGGTCACTGGTAGCCACAGCAAAGAGAGCAGAGCTGCCTCAAGCGTTGCCAGCAGAGTTGCTTAAGTCTCACTGGCCAAGCTAGGGGTTTCACAGAGCTTTGTCTTCTGCAGCTTTTGTGGCACGGTGTCTACTGGCAGACCTCCGTTTTTAGCAGAGATAGAAGTCGGATTACAGCTGGTGACCAGGCAGTCTGCCAGCGTGCATCATCCGTTTCTCATGATATATATCAGCTGAGCTAAATTTTTTTTTTTTTTGTGGAAATGAAACGTGTTGAACTTGCCATGTCGGAAAATGTCTTGTTAGACCCATGCTCATCTGCATCCATTTGTAGGAAGAGCACATGAGTTTGGGAGCATATTTCTGCTCCTGGCTCAAAACTTGCTTTCAGCACAACATTGTGCACCAGACCTCTTGTAAAGATATACAGTGTGGTGCATGTAGCCAGGGAAATAAAGCTAGAAGTGTGTGTAAATTCAGAGCCTGCTTTAGCAGCTCTCATGTGCCATATGTTGCTCTTGGGGAGAGTAGGATTTCAGCCTAGCAATCAGGCTCCTCGGGGAGACTTTCACTGCCTCTCGGCTGCCCTAGTCAGAGGCTTTGTGTGAAGTTGCTGCTCCTGAACTCAAATGAGGTCTGAACACTGCCAAGGAGGGCTGAACAGCTTTCATGACCTCACTGTTCTGAACAGTGCTGCTTTAAGGGATTTATTCACATCAGTGTTTGTCCACTCTTTGGGACCTAAGTTTTATATCTTAACATTTCAAGGTGGAAGAGAGGAAGAGAGGAGCCACAATATTAATGCTGTACAGCATCGCTGATTCTACTTTTTTAAGGTTATTATCCTAAAAAAAAAAAAGATAAATACAGCTAATGTTGCTTTGTGAGTAGCAAAAAATAATTTTTTCTAGCTTTCTCTAGTACCTTTACCTTGCCCTACAAAACTCATAGTTTCTTTCCTACTTGCGGGGCTAAGTGGCAATGTGTTCAATGGCTCAAAGCTATGTGTTACCTTGATGATTTGTTTATCTCCCTGAACTGATTGATGTACTGACTGCCACCTCTCAGAACAAGAAACAAGTGGGATTTACCCCAATGTGGGGACAGTGATTTATTTTGCATAGCTCTTTATTTTTATAGGATGACTGGGCATTTAGTATATCTGAAATGTCTACTTCCATCTCAAGTATAGTTGAAATTGGCCAATGGATTCAAAAGTTATTAAAGGGGATTAAAAGACAGACAGCATGATCAGATAAGCCTGCTTCATCAGAAAACTAGGCTAAAAAGGGGAAAAAAAATCTAGTGCAAGGACTCCTGTGATGTCCTCTGCACATCCTGTTTTTTCAGCATCTGTAGTAATTAATACTGCAAGCTCTGAGTATTTACATATGAGTGATGCAGCACATACTGAAACACTGCTCTCCTCTGCTTTGTTTATGTTACACCTAGAATATTGAATGCAGTTATCTCACTGATGTGGCATCAGTCCTCTCTGTCTCAGGATCTGAAATCTCTTGTGCATGAGTGAGGTCAGGCTTCAGGCTATCCATGTCTGTACATCCCTTTCCCAAAAGAGAATTTAACTGCCTTGTGTCCTGGTCACTATTCGTGGAGGGGCTGCAAGGCAAGCCAACAGGCTGTCCGTTCTGTATCCATAAGCAGATGATGAGGACTTTGCTTCTTCTCCTGGTCTAGATATGAACATGGACATGCTATAGTTGAGTAAGGATATGAGGTTGTGGCCAGTTCAGACCCAGATATGTGTGTGACCATTGTTTTTCACAGTTGGCAACATCTTGCTGTCTAGTAGTTACCAGTTTATAAATCTAAGTTTAAAGGCTCTTATTGATGGGGAAGTCTATGATGTGATGTGCTTGGTCTGTGGATAAGCTAGATAAGAAGTTGCCACTTTGTACATCTCAGAGCAAATTCCAAGAGGAGTGCTGGAAAGGGGCTGGTTAGAACCTGCAATCTGAGTGAAGCGTGATAGGATGAAAGCCAGCCACAGCTTCAAGAAGAGAAGTGTAATAACAGAATCATTAAGATTGGGAAAGACCTCTAAGGTCATCTTGTCAATTGTTATCCCATCCCCAACATGCCCACTAAGCCATGTCTCTCAGTGCCACATCTGCCTTGCTCTTGAACACCTCCAGGGACAGTGACTCCACCACCTCCCTGGGCAGCCTATTCCAGTGCACCTTTCTTTCTGAGAATAGCTTTTTTTCCTAATATCCAACCTGAGTCACCCCTGGCACAGCTTGAGGTCATTGCCTCCCATCCTATTGACAAGTAGTTAAAGCCTGTGAAGATATTAAGATCTGGAATTGAATTTGGGGCTAATTAAAGGCATGTTTTGGGAGGCAGCTATTTAAATGTGACATAAAGGCATAAGGGTAAACTTTGGGGTTCTGAATTTTCTTGGTATTTATAACTCGGTTTCTCATGTTCCTGTTTATATAGCAGAGCCAGTACAAATTTTCAAGCAGACACACAAATCCAGAAATAAAAGGAATATAGCTGTTTGTGAACCTGCCTCCCACACACAATTCCAGTGAACCAGCTGGGCTGCAGCACTTGTCCCTCCCTTCCTGCTTCTCTGGCATCCCCGTCATCTCAGCCCTCATGACACATCCGAGCTGATGAGCATTGCTGAAGTCTGTGAGGCAGATTTCCGGAGCTGGATGGCAATGAACTCCAGTGGTCTGGAGAGTCCACTTTGGTTCCCAGCACCTGGTAGCTTTTGAATATCGCCAGGGAAAATAGTATTTATGGCTCAAAATCAATGCTTTGAACTCTTATTTGGAGTAATTCAGTTGAGCTGGTAGACAGCACTGTTGTTCAAGGTGATGGATATCGGGTGAAATTCAAAGCTGACAAGGAAAAGATTTCATCTCGTGCATTCTTGGGCTGTCAGACCTCTTGAGTGTCTCTTGACACAGCCCATGGTAAAGCTGCGGGCTTGTACTTCTTGAACAGGAAGGCAGAGAATGGTCTGCTGGTAAAGCCTCAGAGATCAGGGATACTTTTCTCTTGCTGGTGGAAAAGGGAAATAACTTCAGATCATTTTGCTGTGCGTTCAGTTTGCAGTATGTTTGTCCAGTCTTTAACAGCAAAGTAATTGTGTTTGGGGCATCTGGGTGCTGCTGTCAAGGAATAAAGAAAAAGCAACAAAAATTTCTGGGAGCTGGGTTTTAGTTCAGAGGCTTAAAAAGTTTGTGCACACTTGAAAATCCCTCCCTGTCCTTCCTAATCATCTTGGTATTTAACATTATGAAGGAACACTTGGTACCATGCCTAGTTTTCAGGATTAGTAAATTGCTTTGTTGTGTGTGTTAATCTAAAGCCCTTGACTATGCAGCAGAAAATCAGCCCAGTTCCTTCATGGAGAAGTCTGGGAGGAGGGCATTAATCTGGTGTGCATAATGAAACACTGCACTCAGATGGGTCATTATCTGTGCACTGCCAGCCTGCAGGCCGGAAAGGACTGCGCCGCATTGACCCTGATGGCATCAGGTGTGCAGCTGGAGAAAACCTCGTTGTCTCCCAAGGCAGTCAGAGGAGAGCTCTGAAAGTGGCTTGGTGTCAGCAGGCAGTTTTCCTGCTGAAGTCTGCCCTTTCCTTCCCTCCTCCAATCTGCAGAGCTGCTGTCTTTTGGCAATTTGCTTGCTGGATGTAGCTGAGAGTAGGACGGCTTCTGCCCCTGCATTTTGTGGGGTTGGCTTATGGGAGATGTGGGTACACTGTGCTGCCCAGCAGTGGCTCACACCCTAGGTCCAAATAATGCAAGATGCTTTTTTGTGCCTCTACCCACTGTGAACAGCTTATGTTCTATATATCAATTCCTACCAAATGCTTCCCCCACCCTAACCATCCGCTGAAAACAGCTCACATTCATTGTTTTCTTTTGTTGCTGATCTGTAGAGGTGTTTTTTAACTCCTGTGCTGCAATAGGTATGGTCTCATATAGCCCAGCTCTGACAGACCCCCAGTACCAGCTGTCTCCCTCCCTCCATATCCCCATTTGTCTTATGTCTCATTTTGCAACTGCTATTATTTCATCCCTCTGAGGCAACTACTACTAAGGGCTACCCTGGTAATGGATGCTGCCAGACCAGATGCTTAAATATTAAAGGTGGAAAGAGCCAATTTTGCAATTCCTTTATGCAGAACAGACAGTGATGGAGATCCGGCTCTTACAGCTGACCAGTGCAGTAAGCTCCAGAGTAAAAACCTGATAGATGCAAGTTAAGCTGAAGTTTTAGCTGGGACTGTAGTTGACAAAGAAGCCAACATGCTCGTCACACTGGCAATTTGCAGTGGACCACTAAAGGCATTTATAGGAGACTGCACTGGCCTCCGATGGTATCCTGTGCCTTCTCTAATTTCTGTTCAGTGAGATAAATTTGTGCCTAGATGATCTTATGTATTTGCAGAGTTTCCTGAACCTTGACATGCAAAATCTGATGTGAACAGAGAACGCTGTGCCTGGCCCTAGAGACGATTATCTGACCTGTCAATCTGGTCTGTAATCCTTGCAGTGCAGTGTCTCAAGTCACCTGTCTATCTGACCACCTTAATAAATCAGTGCGCGATCGGCTGCAGTTGCTAGAGGTTTGGTATTATCAGAAAGCCTGGTGGCAATATTCAGATACCAAAAGAACAGAAAGTCTTGATTAATGCTGAGTTAGCTGTCTCTTCTCTAATGCTGTTTCCAGTTCAATGCATTTCTTGATAACAGCATTTGGTCTGAAGGCCTCAGACTTACTGATGGTCACAGATCCAAATACCATCATTTCTAATAAATTATGCTGCCCTATTTCTATGGAGAAGTGCACCAAGGAACAACATCTATAAAAGCAGGGGCAAAATAAGAGCAGTCTCAACAATGAATCATAGCCTTGCTATCCAGAGTGAGAATGAATGTGATTGAAGTGCATTTCCAGAAATGAGATTTGAGGAATGCAAATTTGAGCCTGATGATGTTTCTATATCGTGGACAGCAGCACAATGAGGCTGATGTTGTTTTTAGAGGACATCAAATTCCACCTTTTTGTGCCTACATCTCCTCCTGCATCCCTCTTTGCCCACTTATCCCACCTTGGATCTGGTGTAGTTTTGAAAATCTGAGGACAAATAGATCAGCACTATTGCAAAAAGGCACATAATATTTTTCTTACAGCTCAGGACTGTAGCTAACGATTCCAGAAAATTTTGATGGAATAGATTTAAATTTTCACAGTCTCCAAATTATCATCACTCTGTTATTGCCCTTGAACATTAGGCCAAGTGAGAGAAGTGTGATCATGCAAAGCTCTCAATATCCCCACAGCCAATCCCAGCTGAGTAAGCTAACACTTTTTAAGATAAAAGTTTGTGAATTTAAAACAATTTAATCTTGCTAGAACTGGTCTCTCAAACTAGTGTGCAGTGTGCCAGCAATCGTGTTACTCTTCCAGTGTTCTTATCTTGTCACTATACACTCTGCAGGAAAAGGGAGCTCACTGACCTAGCAATTTCCAAAAACGTTAACTTTCAGTATGAAAATTATCTTCCTTCATTTAAAACTAGTCAGAGGTGAGAGTCTCTTTCTCTTTCCTTCTCTCAATTTTTTTTTTTTTTTTGGTAGTAGAAAACAGATCAGAAGACATCTTGCTTCAGAGCATGCAAAAACTAACTGGAAGTCCAGAATCGCTCACTTCTGTCCATTTACAGAATGAAACACAAAAGCAGCCGTTTGGACAGTTCAGGTGTTTCCTTAAGGTGAAAATTTTTGCTGTGACAACCTGTGAATGTCCATTACAACACAGACTGTAGAGCAGAGCAGACTGTGTGGCACTGCCCATCTGCACATCGGATACCCCTCCTTCTTAATAAGTGCAAGAAGCTGGATATAATGTCATGCAGTCATAATTCTTGGCAATTGGAATAGTTCATATGTTTATTGAAAGCTGAAGCTTTGGAGCATTTATCAGATCTCTTTATGCTTCCTGCATTAGTGCTTGGGTAGTTGTTTGGTTTTTTTTAGTTTAGCTCTCAGGCTTCCAAAGCCTGAGGGAAAGAACTGTGTGTCCAGTGGAGTGTTCTGTGGAAGAATAACTGCTGGAAAAAGAGAACAAGTCTGGAAACGCCTACATGGGTAATGCTGTTTAGAGGATTGTTTTTAGGGGTTTTCAGAAGGACAGAGAGAAATTGAAGGTGCTCAAAGTCAGGTTGGATGGAACCCTGGGCAGCCTAATCTAGCGGTTGGCAACCCTGTCCACAGCAGGGATTTGCAACTGGATGGTCTTTAAGGTCCCTTCTAACCCAAGCCGTTCTATAAAACTGCTCCAAAATAGCAGGATGTGAAATAGAAATGCTACTTGTGAGATGCTTCTTCCCTTGGAGGGAAAGTGGGCAGTGGTGGACTGAGGTGTTGGAACTTGATGATCCTTGAGTTCCCTTCCAACCCAAGCCATTCTATGACTCATTCTATAGCAGTACTTTCTGACTTATGAAAGCGTATTGAACTCAACTGTTGGCCTTGGGATATCATTTAGGATCTGGACTGAGGTTTGGAGCCATGGCTTGTAACAGAGGACATTGCAAAGCAGCTGGGACCATGGCAGGGTTTATAGCTGGGCAAAGCACATCTCAGTATAAGGAGGTACAAGGGTGCTCCAAGCTTCCCAGCTCTCATGATCCCATCACCCTGAATGAGCCAAGCAAGGCTGGTTTTGTCCTTAGGACAGTGATATAGTACACAATTTCCACTGGGATGAAATTCCTTCTTGTAATAAATGCCCTATTTAAATAATCAAAGTCCCAGAGATGAGATGCAACTGGCCCATTTGCCCAAGAGAGTGTTTCAGCATACTTTTACCCAACAGTTGTTCTGAGATCAAAAAGACTTGGCATTGCACTGTTTCCTGGATAACACGCCGTCATTATTTATTCATCTGAATCAAAGTGCTTGATGTTTTCATGCAATCAGTTAGAGCTTTATCATCTGCCTCCTTTTTTTTTTTTTTTTTTTTTTTTCCCAGATTTGTTGTATTTCAAGAAAGTTTTGAAGCTATTGCAGTGGGAAATTCAGTGCTTCAGTGGCAGCTTGCTCATCCTTTATCTGTTGTTTTTTTTTTTAATAATTCAATTGTTACTCATTAAAGCCTCCGAAAGATCCTTGTCTTTATTTAAACGTTTTGTGCTTAGATGGTAAACTAAAGGTGACTTTTAGAAACAAAGCATGTTTTCCTGGGTTTTAATAGGTACTGCCACATTTATTTCTTTGTGATTTTACAAGATATCTTCCATAAGAACAAAGCCAAGTAGTTTCAATATATATATTGATGTCAGTATCAAAATGGCTGTGGTAAGTTCATTTTTTTTAATATATACTTTGCAAACACAATCAGAAGGATGTCAAGTCAGTAAGTGAACCAGCAGTGGGATATGGTGATGCTGATTTCTGGCCTGTTTCCCATCATTCTTAGAGGAAAAAGTATTATCTTATCCTAGAAAACTGTGATTCTCTATGAGAAATCTGTTGCCCTTTCATCTGGGAGGATTCTTTATTATACAAAGAAATTTGTACCACAGGTGAATGCTGTTTACTGAAGTGCTGCTCTTATTGGAAAGGCATTTTTCCAGAGGTTCAGTGAGGAAATTTGCAGTCAGCTGTTCCATAGGGCAGGACCCGCTGCTCTCCTTTCCTCTTGAAGGGTTGGTTTCATGCAGAACCTGCTCTTCCACAGATCCCCATATCACTGCTGTGATTTCATAAGCATGTTTTCCTATTTTAAAAATGTCTTCTCATCTCCTGCTTTTTGTGTAAAACATCCTCGCAAAGAGGAGTGAGGATTAATTAGTAACTACAGAGGGAACCACAAAATCAGTTGCCCTCAAAGAACTTCTAATAAGGAAATTAATTTAAAAAGAAAAAAAACTACCCAAGAAAAAAACAGAAGAAAAGACAACCAAAATACGTGTTTTCTCTGTCTGTAGTCAGCCATAGGAGTCTTAGCTGTTACTTGGAAGGGTTTTCTGACACAGAATTGTAACTCTTTCACATTGTCTTACTGGTGCTCAGCTGGGCATTATCTGCAAATGTACCAGACAATACAGAAAAGAAAATGAAACAAAATAAAGCAAAAAATGGACTTGATGGGCTTATTCTGACCGTTCACACTGCAGGAAGGCCTGATCCCCAAGCTGGTTGTGCTTCTTTACAAAATTAATCCATAAGATTTTCTGCTCATAAATAACTGTGAAATGATTGAACTTTAAAACATCAGACCTCTCATGTGCTAAACCTCACGGAAGAATAATCTCTTGATAAGTTTAGTTTTAAAGCAACGGAAGCATAGATGATTGCTATTCTATTTTTAGACATGCGCAGTAAACCGTTTCCATTTGGTTTATAGTAATGTTAGATTAAGTCTGAGCCTCCCAATGAAAAAGGAGATGTGAGAATGTGAAGGAACATCAAGGGTCATTGTGGTAAGCAGTTCTGGCCCAGGTTTGGAGGCAGTTTTAGGAAGGAGTCGGGCACAGATTGCATTTGCCAAGGCAGAGAGACGAAGCAATGTGTGAGATACTGACATTCATTGACACTTGTTGAATGTTTATTGAGGCTGAACAGTGAATGTGAGCACAGTGAGGCAATGGCTGGTGTGTTTCAGCAGTGGCAACAATGGCAGTGGCCACCTCTGCTGGTGCACATTTTTGCAAGTGCAGCATGCAGGCTCTGGTTCATCACTGGAGACCATACACAGCTACAGGTGGAGCCTGTGTTGAAAAATAGTGTTTTGCAGCTGAGAATTTCCTCTACCAAATAGCGTTATTGTGCTCTTTGCGTTGGTGTCCTTGTGTTTTGTGACATTTGGTTGTGGATGCTCCATCCCCGTAGGCATTCAAGGCTAGGATGTGGCTCTGGGCAGCCTGGTCTGGTGGTTGGCAAACCCTGCACATAGCTGGGAGTTGAAACTAGATCATTGTGATCCTTTTCAACCCAGGCTGTTCTATCATTATGTAATTCTATTGTTTTACATGGTCCTGTTGCAAGCTCCATTGCTTTGAGGGGATGGAAAAGGGAAGGGTAGGAAGAGTCATATGGTAGCTCAAGGCTACCATTCAAAGCTGAAATCTGGTCTATTTTTACCATTTCTTCCAGGATGTCTTCTTTAACTTCTTTGTATTCTTTGTAACTCACTGACTTGGTGATCATGTGTGATGCACCACTTACATGATGGACCCTGGAGAATGTGACAATCCTTGAGAAATGGACCAGGCAAACTGTAATTTCACCCAAATTTGTCTCTTCTATTTCCTCACGCACATTTCTGTCCCCTCTGGCAGCAGAGATGCACTGCAGAGAACTACAGTCCAAGATAGTTTTTATGTATTTAGCTCTGCAGGTTTTGGCAATATTTTTTGGAATGGGATTAAAACTAGGGAAGCATATTTTGGAACCAGTCTAAACACAAGTGTGTGGAAAGAGAGAAACTGTGATCTAGTACTTGTTCTGCTTTGTCATGTTCTGCAAAACCAGCCCAAGACTGGATTAGGAAACTGACTGAAAACCAGGATGGAGGTTCACTGTCAACTATTTTGCATTGTTTCTTCATGGTCTTTAGGAATACTGGACGGCACAAGACAGGTATTTTATTCTGCTTTTAAAAATATTAGCTCAGAACAACTTTTGTCCACATAACTGCACAGTCCATACCCCAGCCACCCCTTTAGACTGTAGAAGTGAAACATGAGGCAGAACAATCTTTTCCAGATACCCGAGTTAAATGGTTTGCCTGGCATACTGGGCAAAACTGAGTGACCGTGTTTCTGGGAACATTGACTAAATGTAGGTAGTTTGTTACAGCTGAAGATCTTTACTGCATGTTGTAAAATAGTAGTGGGCACTAGAAAGCTATTGTAGAAATGAAAGCTGGTTTTGAAGTGTGTGAGTTTACCATCTACAGGAGTGGAACATCCCCAGCACTCTGCTGTTTTTTACCTTGCGTGTAGAGATATCTGGTTCCATTTTCCCCTAGAAAAGTTAAGCAGAAGAAAAGTTAACACACAACACACACCTTGAATTGTGTTCCACAGTGATCTGAATTATAGGGAGATGGGTTTCAATTCAGATGACCCTGCTCTGTCAGAGGAAAAGCAGACCTGCAAGCGTAGACATTGACTTCACCGGTTCCTGTCTACATGCCAATACCTAAATTTAGGTGTCCTAATCAATAGATTGAATCATCGGTACCTTCTTTAGGGTCTACAGCCCTGTTTCTTTCACTTAAGTAGACTTGTAAAACAGGAGAGGTGACTCATGTCCTGACAGTGTCTACCTCTCCCTGAATGTTTAACATCCTGCATTTCTTTGGTTTGGCAAGTCGGTTCCACTGCATCAAAGATGATAGATATTAGCTGATTCCCTCTGTACTGTGTATGAGGCTATTTCATACAAGTTTCATATTCAGTGCATATATTTATAGCCAAAAACTTCTATACTACGTTGTTTGTCCTGTCCAAACTGAAGAACTATAATGCAGGGTGGATAAACAGTGTACAGATGAGTAAACTGTACCAAAATACTAAAATATTAGCCCTTGAATAAAAATTATGCCCTGGATAAAATCTTCCATTTTCACATCAAGTCTTTATTTTCAGTAGACGTCATCCCAAGAAAGAAAAAAATAAATAACTCTGAATGTTCAAGCTGCATAGTCTCTTCTGTATCATTTCAGGACCATGTCAGAGCAGGTGCCATTGAACTCACAGCAATAATGTCTCTTGGGATCTCTTACCTTGCCAGAATTCAGTTGGTATGGCCCAGAAACTGTTCTGGCACGAGTGGGGATTAGAGCCAAGAGAGTGGCTGGGATATTCTTTTGGTGTATTCGTAACTGCTGTTATTATAATATTGTTATTTTTTAAAAGTAGCATGTTTGTTTGTTTTGTTGTTTTTGTTTGCTTTTTTTTTTCTTTCTTTTTTTCTTTTTCCTTCAGGAAGTGCAAACAAATTCCTAAATTATGGAGCTAGTGCATTTTCCATTTAGGAATTGTCCTGCCGTAGCATCATCAGATGTTTCTCTTTCACAGGCCACTTGATGTATTATTTTCTGTTTTACTCACTGACTGTTTGGTCTTGTAAGCTAAATTAAGCAAGAAGCCACAACAGGAGCTGCAATACTGGGCCACTATTGTGTGCTTCCAATGCATTGTGCCTCAGGCCCAACTGAGTATTACCAACCACTCAAGCATGCATTGTTGACACACAAATGCATATTTGGATGTAGCTTGTTAGTAAATGCAATGTCTCCAGCAGTTTTAGTTGGATGATTACAGTATTGTTAATTCAGACAAAATGCCATGACTTTTGAAAAATATTGTTTGTGCAATGCGTTATTCATTCTTGAAAAAATATCCTATGTGAAAAGACGAGGAAACTATATGGGGAGAAGGGAAGGGGGAATATTCAGGAGACGGATGAGGTTCTCAGATGCATGAGTCTTTTTGACATCTGTGAGACATAGCCAAAATCACTCCTGGTGATGTGACTCATATACCTCTACAATCTGTGTTCACCACTGTTTAGATGCTCTTTCAGATGTGCTTTAGGTTTTGTTTAGTGTCAGGAGAATTAAAGTTTAATTCAGATAACTGGCTGGCAAAATTTAGTAGTGAGTAGAAGGCAATCTTGGTGCTAATGGTTAAGGCTACAAAGTATGAAGAGGAACAAGAACAATGAACCTCTGGCTCCTCTGCATCCTTGCTTGTATCTGCCTCATTTACATAATGGTTTACAGCATTATGTAATTCAAATCAAATAGCTGTCAGTAGGCACCAGCTTCCCTTTGCATCTTTTCCATGAAGCTGAGCTGAGCCGCTGCATTTGAAAGGAATGGCAGAAATGAAATAATTCTGTCTCCCAGACACCAGGACTCTGACCCACCACCTGTTGCAGTCAAAGGAAATGTTCCCCTTGGCTGATGTGAGGTGAGGATTGCACCTCAGTAAGCTCTTAGCTCTGATTCTGAAACTTGGCAACCATACACAGGCAGTTTTCAATTGCAAACAGGCAGAATATCCCTCCTCTTTGGACAGCAATAATCTGTCTCTCAAGAGGAAAATCTCCTCCCTTCCATCAGAGTGAAAGATCCACTGGCTTTATCCAAATAGTATTCTCAAATTTATGATGCCTTGAATAATGGATCAAATCTTCCGTATATCCCAGCAAACATCCTCTCCATGATGGAGTCCCTGTTTGTCCTTCACTTGTCTCTATTTCCATTGCTGAGAAAGGTAATTTTGCCAAGTGCACTTCTAAACCTGTGCCTTTTAATTTTTCTTCTCTCTGCCTCTGCAAAAAGCACTGCAAATGTGTGTAGCTGGGGCTCCTTTAGCACCCAGCGTCACACAAACCCACAGAGAAATAAGAACCCTCCACCCTTGACTATGGGAATCTACTTCGATAGACAGAAATGCATTGCAGGATGATTAGGAAGGTAAGGTAGCTGTGCCAAAATCATGAAGGATTGGTGCAAATGTCATTTGGAGGGCTCAGTAGACAGGGAGAGGTCTGTGGCAGGGTTGTGTTGGCTTGAAATAAAGGAGATAAGAGGAAAAAGATGATTTTCTCAGCGGATGGATAAGAAAGGGACTGAGGTGGAGGAGGCTGGGAAGTTGGGTTTACTGTTGGTGTACAGATGGGATGGGAGTATGGTGAAGAACAGTGGTTGTGGAAGGTCAGTGGTTGCAGCAAAGTGCTGCTGACACTGCAGATGGAGGAGTTCTTGGCATGGCCTGATGTCTCACCTCACGTCTGCTGCCTCCTATCACTTGATGTTGTGTGGTTTGGGTCTCTCTCACTTAGCTTTTCTTGAGCCTTCTCAGCCTCTTTCTGTTTCCTCTCACCTGAAAGGAGGAGTATGTCACACCATTTACTCTTACGGGTTTTAGAATTGTTCATAGGATCGTTGGTGACCTTAAAGGTCACCTTGTCCAACTCCCAGAGTCTGAAGTTCAGCTACTGGATCATATTTGTCTTTAAGTTCAGTGCTGAAATTGTAAAAGAGGTCCTGGCTTTTGCTTACAGAGCTTCATCCCTCTTTTTTTTTCAATGTAGACTTATCAGTTCTAGCGATGGTTTTATCACTCTGTTGGTTTTCTCTTCTGATGAATGTCTCTCCATAGCTTAGATGTGAGTAATCAGCCATGCCTTACTTATAACCTCATCTTAATACATCGGACTTTTCCCTCTTCTCAAAGCATACAACCAAGCTTTTGGTGGCCAGCATATAAAGCCTACCTTCTTTCAACAGCATAACTACCCCATAATGGCTTTAGAATGTTTTAATAGCTGTTTTACAACTTCCTATATCCGTTAGAATGTCTTTACAAAACACTCTGTGAGTAAAATGGACCTGATTTGATATATTTTATTCATGTGAGTGTTCAGAGCACCTAAAATTGTGAGCAGTGTGGATTACATTTGGCATAATGTGGAATTCTCCTGTAGACTTCTTATTTCTTCTTCAAAACCTACAGACTGTGTCCTTAGCTGGAAACATTTGGCTTTCTTGGTAGCTCTTCTTCAAGATCTGTTGATTCGGAAGAGCAAAGGAGATTTTCTGAAGGCTGAGTAGTTTATAGTAAAATAACTTGGAGACCAATCTTTAGTTAATTAAAATAGACATGAAAACATGTTGGGTGCAGAGAATTAAAATTTTCAGCAAAATACAGAAATGTGCATTGGTAACTATGAAGTCCTGTTTTCCTCTGGCTTATTTCTCTCATTCAGTCGCAGCATAAATTGAAATAAAAACACCTGCAAAGAGTCAGATTATTTTTAGCTCACTAAAAATATACATTTTATCATAAGAGAGGCCTCAGTGCCAGCATTTAATTCTTGGCATAACATTTGTCATCCCCAAATACTGTTTGAATATTGGGCAGAAATCTTCTGAATTAATTTCCTTTTAGCACAAGTAAGCTTTCTGAAGACTATCTTATCAGTCACTGCTAAAGTCAAAATGCCATGATTCTGGTGAGTGAGAAGCCAGCAATACTCATTGAACTGGATTTAAAAGCAGATGCCCCATAGTCAGAGCTGATTGTGATGGAAGGTTTGTGGAGTGGTAGTTCTGAGATTTTGGGTTGGACATTTTGTGTTGTTGTTGTTTTTTCCCCATTGATGTGAATGCAGTGAGTTCTCCCACTTATTTCTGCCCTCAGTCGTCATGCTTGGTGAATAAACAAGGCTCGTTTTAGGAAATCTGTGTGCTTTGAGATGTCATATCAACCTGCAGGCTGGCTTTGTGACGTGGGCAGCAAGAGGAGCTCTGCCTCGTAGCTCCTCCTGCGTCAGCCGGGGCTCTTCTCAGTGCATTTTCTGGAAGCTCTCCTTTAAAGGCTATAAATGTGGCAGCTGTTTCCATCAGATTTTTGTGGAATGCCATCGGGAGCCTGCCTGGATCTCAGCAGGTGTTGGTATCCCCAGATCTCTGCTACATTTGGCAGCATCTCTTTTCTTGCTTTTGGGTGAGGAAATAGAGTTTTGCATTCCCTGAATATCTTTTTACTTTTACTTTGAAACTTCAATAACAACCTCCTTGGTGCCCACCCTTTGCTCTGAAGGTGTTCTCTTTAAAGGCTCTATATTTTTAATCATAGAGTAGTTAAGGTTGGAAATACCAATAAGATCAACCCATGCCATGTGTGGCAGGAAATCATTGTGTATGGTCTTTGCAAAATTATTCCAACTGGAAAAAGAACACAAACCAGGTTTAAGCAGAAGTAATGAATGTGCAGTGCAAAATTCTAAGGGCTGTATTATTGTGTTCCCCCTTGTTTTGATGTGAGCACAGAGTGTGTATCAAGAACAAGTAAAAATTTCAATAAGAATTTCCTGCGATGCCTCCTTGCTGGGGGGAGTGAAATGGAGTATAAATATAAGTGAAGCAAGTCTCATGAGATAGTATGTTGATGATCAGTAAAATTATGAACAGTAACACTCCTGTAGGTTTTTGTTACCACAGCAGTTAGGAATGCAAAGTCTGTATTTATTCTCAAACATTTCTTAAACAAAAGGTGAACTTCAATCTCCCATTTCTTATTTTGTAAGGTTTAGATCTAGCAGAATCACAGTTGAGACATAAGTGCTCCAATGTGCTCTCATCCATCATCCTGACCTATGGTCAGTGGTTGCTTCTTGAGAAGCATTCTTGAATTCAGAATGGTTGGATGAATAAAATCCTACTTGAGACAAGTGTGTCTGTTTGTATACAACCTTTATTTTATGAATTGTGTTTTCACTGTTGACCCTCAAGTCTGGCTTCTTTATAATGGTTCTCAAATGTGTGAAATGTGTATGTCCCTGATACTCCTGTACCAGTCAAGAAATCATGTGCCACCATGCAATTAGGAGATAAAAGCAAGAAAAGCCAAGGCTTCTTTGAAGCCCGGGTGTAGTGCATAGCAAAGACCTTAGTCTCATTGTCCCCCACTGCCACTGGCTGATGGGACCTCCCCACAGATTTTGTCAGCATCTCAGGCCATGATAAAGGATTGGCAAATGCTAGGATGGCGGTCTGAGCCTGCAGACCCCATGCAAGAGCATCTGCAAGGATCTGGAGGTGAGCAGGATCTACTTTTCGTGCATTCCATTGCCCAAGTGACCAAGTATCCCATTGCCCAGATGACAGTCAACCATTCACAGGAGGCAGGGCATACATGTCTTGTTTGGAGAGCCCAAAAGGTCTTCTGAGCTGGGACGGGTGAAGCCTATGAGAATAAGGCAAAGCTGTCGTGGAAAAAGGCATTTATCTCACTGAATAAATACAGACACTAGCAGTATATCTGTACTTTTCCCACTTCTTGCTGTGCCACAGAAATTATGCTTCTCAGGGCTTTGTTTTCTTATGCACATTTTGTTTACATAACTAGTACATTTTTTATCAGTGCAAACCGATGTTAACTGAATTTAACAAAGACAAGCAAGAGGGAAATGTTCATTCTGTGCATGGTGATATCTCAGAAACAATGTGTTTGGAAGCTTTGTACTTCAAAAATATGCCTGAGAGGGATGGAAAAATCCAGGCTCATATTGTAAAAATGTGAGTCACAATAGCTATTATCTCCTAAGAAATGGCATTCCAGCTCTTTGATTCAGCCACTGATGATTTCCCTTTTTAAGTTGCGGTGTTTTCTTACCCTTTTAAGAAACATCTGGGTTAACCCCGTCTATTTGTAGAAATGTTTGTAATTCACAGATTAAAAGGAATTAGACATAAAAAGGACAAGAAATCATCTTGTCCATTTCCTGAAAGCATATGAAATTGAAAAAGAATTATACTAAACATATATATTAAAGTGTAGATATTGTAACTTATGTCAAATTAAAGTCAAGATTTTTCAATTGTAAGGATGCTGGAAAATGCAGTGTGTTTTAGGAAAAATAAATGGAAGAGTATTGAAAGCTCTGATGAAGTTTGTGTAGCATTTTTTTACTTTGTTCCTAGTAAGCTAACTATCTGGAATTTGCATTTTAGGTTGAAAAGATGTGGTTTTGAGTTTGAAGTTGATTTCTTTATTTTATTGAGCAGAAATAATTATCAATTATTAATAATTAGAAATTCTGATTTTGATAATTCTTTTGTGGCAATTTTATCTTCCTCACAATCCCCTATCATTTTCCTCTCTCCTCTCCTCTCCTCTCCTCTCCTCTCCTCTCCTCTCCTCTCCTCTCCTCTCCTCTCCTCTCCTCTCCTCTCCTCTCCCCTTCCTTCCACTTTTTTTCTTTCCCTCCCCCCCTTTTATTTTTCTTAAATTTTGATGAGTTCCGTTGTGAGAACAAGTATTTGAAGAAGTCTTTAAAGAACTCTAAGAAGGATGCTGAATATTCTATGAATATTCCGTTTCTTGATTAAGCAACACCCGTGAAAACTGTCACATTTAGCAGAGACGTTCCACACATTCTCTTATTATCTCATCAAAGTACTTGGTGTCCCTCGTGCTATTTTGACATGCATCCACCTCCTGTACAGAGCGGGCTGCAGAAGTGGCTGGGCTGAGGCAGGCTAACAGAAACACTCATCCCATCATGACACAGCTCATGAATTGTGAATGGGGCCGTGCACAAGTTCACCATGAGGGTGATTGTCACTGCCCTCCTCTAGCATAGCACAGCTCATAGTCAGAAGAGGGCTATGTGGACTAATTCTGCACTCCCACCAGTCTTACACTAGTGAGACCTCATTATAAATCCTCATGGCGTTCTCTAGTGATTAAATAACAGCCTAGTTTGATATTTCTATGTAAAGCAAAGTATAAAGCTCTAGGTTTCCAATAACAAGAGTATTTCCATAGGTAGGAGGATGTTGCCTGGCCCACCCTCCAAGGCACTAGAAGCAGGTGATGTCAAAGCACCTGCAGATGGGTAGGGGTATTAACTTCAGTGGTTTTGATTCTTTACAAGCTCAGGCCAGCCACAGAGCCTATCTTGCATTGGCATGAGTTCTACATATGGGCAGGAATACATAAGATCAGGCCACAGCGTTCTTCAGGCTGGTAGACCAGGAAAAGTTTAAAAGTAGTGAAAACATACATAGTCTTTCTGGCATGCACCCGGGTCCTACAGACAAGGGATTTTCTTAGTCAGAGGCAGTGTCTTTCTGTTTAAAACCATTAATGAACCTTTTGCCATTGTATTTGTCTCATGGCTGTGTGAATCTTTTTTGAGTCTTTTTTGACTTCTACAGCAGTTGGTGTGAACAACTTCTACAGGGTAACTCTACATTGTGTGGAAAGTGGCTCGCTTTGTTTCAGACTGGCTTCTTTGTAATTTCTTTTGAAATTCCTCCGGTCATATGATCGCTTTTTCCTTATGAGAAAAAGTGGACTACTCACTGTCTTATCCGCTCTCGTGATTATCTGGACTTCAGCTGACCTCCCTGTGTAATCTCCTCTCTGCTTAGAGGACCTGCTGTGCCTTCTCAGGAGTACCGATTGGTCACGGTTGTTTATTGTCCCTTTTAGCACAATGACAGGTATTGCTATCAAGAAAAAACGTCAAAATGACAGCAATAACAACAAAAAACCTCTGAGAATTCTTTGATGCCATGCATAGAAAGTGAAATTCTATTTGCGTTCATGGTGCTCCATTGCAAAGCTGAGAGCATACAAAAATTCAGCTTGTGGGAAAGCTTCTAATTTCCTGTTTTTAAAGCAGCTGATGAGGGAGGAGAGGGAAAAAGAATGAAGAGAACAGCTACATAAAGAAGAATGCTAGAAGACACAAATTCCAGGAAGGGCTCATTCTTTTTTGGCCTGCTTGTTGAGACAAGTGGTAATGCAGAGTATAATGTACAGACTCCAGTAAATCATTCCTGTATGATAGGTTGTGATCAATGAGAATTTAATGAATTCATTTCAAAAAGAAGTCAGAAAAGAAAAACAGTACTTGTTTGAAAGAGTGCTTTACTCAAATAAATTGAGTCAATAAATATGCTATTTGTCATGCAGAGTCCAGTTAAAGTCTTGTTTGCTAACAAAAATGCTGTCATCACAGAGCCTAATAGAAGCAAACTATCTGGAACTATCCACTATAAATAGACAAATGCCATCTGAAAGCAGAAAACAATTGCAGCTGAACAAAGAGTTGTATTCTGCACACACTGACAAATGCAATAGGGTGGCCCCACCTCAAAAGCTACGGTGTTGTTTATTACTTTGCTTATGGTCTGATTTCCTATCTGGTGATATGCCAAATAATAATAATTATTTTAAAATAATATTTTTCTTCTGTGGAATGTGTTTTAATTGTTGCATAGTGAAGATTTCTTCTGATAGAAGAAGCACACCACTTAAGTCACTATTGAATTTCAAAACACAGCTTCAGTGAACTTGAATGGATTTGTGCAGGCTGTTAGAACAGGGAAAAGCTTCATCCCTTTTCAAACAATTGCTATAATAATTTTCACAGTTATCCATGTTATTTAGTGCAGATGCAAGAGGAGTTTTTGTTCTGCTGCATTTTTCACACTTGTATTTTGTTCCTATAAGTTGAAGAGATGTGGCACTTCTCACTCATTTTTAGTCTGCTGGGGATTGGAAGTGTTAACAGTGAAGCTCCATCAACCCAACACAGTTAAAGCTCGCAGCTCCGGGTTAGATGTTCATATCAATACTGGATACAGTCAGCCTGGTTTTCAGATATGATGAATGGGCAACAGGGGCTTCACAGCATCTTAGAAGCTTGGAGGGCTCTCATGAAGGTCCCAGGGCTTTGCTAGGCACATTTGGGCTTCCAGCATCCTGTGGATTGTAGGGTGTGGAGAAGAAGGAAATACTCAGAAGTTCTGCCACACATCAGGAAGATGGTTATTTTCTATCCCCAAAGGAAAATAAATGCTGAAAAATTGCATTGCAGAAGCCTAAGACAGAGATTATGAAGAACTTCTGCATGATTTAAGAATCTGAACTTGACCCTTTGCTTTTTAAATTTGGAATAGAACAGCTGGGGCATTTTTAGAGTTTGCATCATGTGGCCCGAGATCGGTGGATTTAAATCTGCCCTGCAGTCATCTGCACATTGTTCATACACTCCCAGAGCTGCATTCTCAGAAATGAGTTAGGAATCCAATCCCTGTGACTTTCAGTGAAACTTAAGCTTGTATGGATGTAAATTACTCTTTAGATATGACTGAGGCTCCCAAGTGATTTAAAAACTCATGAACAGTCCACAGTAATCAACAGAGTCTTTTTAGCTCTGATCACAGAGTGATTGCTAATTGAAATAACAGTTCAAATGTTTTGCTTTCCTTTATGTTCTACTGACCACATCAGAATAGATGAAGAGTTTCCTGGTAATCGATAACCTACAAGTTATTGCTTAGCGTGTTTGTTTTTCATTCTGATGGCTTAGTTCTTGCTTTGCTCCTGTTGCAAACCTTTGGTCCTTTTTGTTTCAGCTGTTTCCACTACTTGGAGAAAAGGCCAGTATAGACAAAGCAGGATGAAAAGATGGCTGACTTCTTGTTACCACCGGGTACTAACAGCTTCCACCGGTTCACGCCCGAATCCTTGGCTGCTATTGAGAAGCGAATTGCAGAGAAGCTTGCGAGGAACGCGAAGCAGGAGTACAGAGAGCAGCTGGGCGAAGAGGAAAAACCTCAGCCTCAGTTTGATTTGCAAGCGTGCAAGAAGCTGCCTGATATCTATGGGACTGTTCCTCCAGAGCTTATTGGAGAGCCACTGGAGGACATTGACCCCTTCTACAATGATCGCAAGGTGAGCATCAGCAACGCGCTCTGTTTCTTAGCGTTTGCTGAACCATAGCATCTTTCTTTGTGTTGAGGGCTGTTGTGATTGTCTTCTTACAGTCAGTAAATTTTTTTTTTCCCCAGATTTTTGGCATGAGTAGGTCTCCCGAAAAACATGTGAGCAGTGAAGAGGGATAAAAATCATAATTAAAACCTGAGTGTTTTCGAGTGACACTGATTATGAATATACATCATCTGAAAAGGCAGGGCAGAGCGATAGCTGAAGGAAACCAGAGGTTTTTATCTACTGTATCTTTCATCTTCATGAGATTTGACTCTTCACAGATGTGTTGGCCTTTTAAGTCCCTTAATTGAACTTGGATTTTGAGTCTTGGGTCTGAAGTAACAGGACTAAGCTGCTTGAATGTCAGCTAGTGCTCATCACAAGGTGGGAAGCACCTCCATGGCCATTCTGAATGGCAGCGTTTTTTCTGCTGAGGAATGATTTAACTCCATTTAAGATTATCAAAACAGAGCTGAAAAGATACGTGAGTGGTTCGTTCAGTGAGTGGTTCATTCTGGCACTTTGCAGAAGAGTAAGCTTCATCCCAAAATGTGCATCACCTGATGAAGTATCGCATGTAGGCTGGACCAAAGCCACAGCAGTGCAAACAGAATCTGTCAAAAGGCTGTTGACAGCAGAGCGGGGCTGGTTACTTACTACAGTTCATTCTCCTTTCCAAACGTTTTGCAACGTGGAGGATAAAATAAGACTTGGAACCTCAGATTATTTTTAGGAAGTTTCATTTTCTTTCAGGCACTGATGTTCTTGGTTTTGGGCTAAGCTACTTCCTGTAAACAAAAGATTAATATGACCATGGTGATACTTCCATTAAAATGGTGTCAAACAACTACAGAATTAAAGTTAAATGGACATGAAGAAAGACCTGGAAAGCCAAGAATTAGCTTACAGATATTTATGGCTCTGCTATCACCATGCACAAGCAGTGGAGTACAGATTTGGAACTTTAGGATCACTGAGGTCTTAGTTTCAAGTGGGTGACTTCTTAAGAGTTTATCTACTGAGTGGCCTGATCCTTTATCTGAATGAGTATTAGTCCTTCCAGGCATGAGTGGGCATTTTCAGAGCTGTGTAATTGGGTCAGAATCCAGTTCATCTTTGCTTTGGATTTAAGATAACTCAGTATGTGTTTCCTGTCTCCACATTAATATGAACACAGTGACAGTGCCTCAATGCCTGGGTTAGATCCTCTTGTGGAGCTGTGCCTCATGAAATCTTACAGGCATTAAGATTGGAAAAGAGCAGTAAGTTCATCTAGTCCAACCACCAGTCCATCACCACCATAGCTTCTTGAAAGATGAATTGAGAAATGTTGACTGAGAGCGGTAACCTCCGCAAGGTAGGGAAGATGGAGTAACAGCACAGCAGTAGAGAAATGGCATAAAAGTCTCTCTAAAGCATTTTAGTCTCTATGCCATCATTCACTGTTGAAAAGCTAGTCCTATTATGGAGGTAGGACTAGGAAGGGGAAGCATGAAAGGATCCTGTAGGCAGTGAAGAAAACAACTTCATGGAGTGAAAAACAATTTGGGGATTTGGGATGGAGTGAGGAAGAGGTTTGGGATATTGACAGGAGTTCTCTGGGAAAATGGGATGGTAAAAGCCTAATGTCAGTGCAAATATTGAATGTTCTTATTCTCTATTTTCTTTTCCAGACATTTGTAGTACTGAACAAAGGGAAGACAATATTTCGATTTAGTGCCACTCCTGCCTTGTATATACTTAGTCCTTTCCATCCAGTCCGAAGAGCAGCAATTAAAATTTTGGTACATTCATATCCTTTCTGTTGATTTTTCTCCTAGTGTATTTTATAATAGTATTTTTAAACACAGAAAGTGCAAAAGCAGGTAATTTAATTAAGTTGTTTTAGATTTTTCTGATGCATTTGTTTGTATATACAGAAAAACTTGATTTTTTTCCCCTTGTTACATTGCAATTTGAGCTATGACTGTGATTATATTATGGTACTGTGAGCCTCTCTTGAGAGTTTGATGAGATTTAGTTTTGAAAGGTGTGAAGTGTCCGACCATGGTTGGGAAAGAGTCAGAAGATGGAAGGAAAGTGGTGCAATACCTGAGGCAGGAAAGGAGCTGTGAGGCTGGAGCATGTCCAGGGAGATGTGCACTATGGAAGAGCTTTGCCATTGAGGGCTTAAGCAGTCTCTCCCATGAGACTCTGTGACCATATGCAGACAAAATTTAATCTTGAATTGCCTCAGAATAATTTTTTTCCTGAAAGAAAATATTTTCAAGCTTGTTTTGTTGTTTTGTTAGTTTTCTTTTTTTGTGCAACTTGCTACCCAGCTAGGAATGAGTAGTGTGCATGAGTGACCCAATAGTGATAATTCAAAGACTGTACAGGGTGATGTGATGACTGTGTGGCATTTCAGTGATGGAAATCCCACAGCTGCAGTGCCCATGTCTGTCAGAGAGAACTAACACTAAGTAAGTAGCCTTTTAGAATCACTCATTTGTTATCAAATTTTGTGGAAAAAAGCAGGGGAATAAACCAGATTCCAGAGATCTGTGCAGTGGGGAAAACATAAAAAGTGGGAATATAGGTGTTCTAGCAAGAGAAGAAATAGTTAAAAGTGATACAATCGCAATATGGTAACAATAAGTATATGCAAAACTTGAGTATGTGATATCATCTAATGTGTTTTTACAGTTATGAAGGAAAAACATAGCATTTTGCAGAGGAATTTGTTTCTGGGTCAGGTTACAACAGTGCAGCAGACACTGCTGCATACCCAGAGCCTAGCAGTGTTTATGAGGTATGGTTACACCAGCACAGCTTTGCTGAAGTTCTTGATTTGCACAGCTGCAGCTAAGAGAAGAATATGAAAACTGAGATTCTTAGAAAAGGTCTGTGTAAATATCGGCTCCACGTCTGGAGGTTTGTTCTTTCTTCTCCCTTTCTTCCACACAGCCCATGAAGCCTCGAGGTCACAGGTGTGTGTAATACACAGAAATGACACATCCTTGGTAGAAGTCAGCCATAAGAGAAGTGTGCAAGAAGTCTTTATCACATTTCTTCCAAGGACAAAGAGCACAAAGGAGTGAATTTCAAAGACCTATCAGGAGAAGAAATACGGGAGATAAGGAGTGTAACCTTTCAGGAGTGGAAGGCTGCAATCCTAACAGCCTTTTAGTTCCGGAAAGAGCCAGGTTATCGCCTTGTGTTGATAATGTCAGACAATCCAACAGCTCAGCCCTCAGACAGCACGGGCAGGAGGCGGGAGCTTCAGTCCCAGCCTCTCCGTGCTGAGGTTCCTGCATTAGGCACTGTGTTGTTTTCTGTTGATAAAGGGCTGTTGAACCATCCTGAAGCACAAAGGGCAATTGGCTGAGCAGGAAGTCAATATCCCAGGCAGAAAGGAGCCTGAATCGGCAAGTACTCAAGCGAATAATATCACGGATATGAATCTGGGAACCAGATCTGTTGCCTTGCGTGAGTGTAATCAAGCAGTCTTTATTTCCCCTGGAGCAAGGCCAAAAAAGAGCATTAACAAATGGTACTCTGTCACGTAAGTGTCTGAAGCAACATCTTTAGTAGAGGCCATATTTCCTTTGCTTGTCACTTGAATGTACCTCGAAGGCCAACAGTAGAACAGAAGAGAGAGGACAGAATAAGATCATCCTCTGTAGAAGCTGTGGGGGGTCACATTTCTTGGTTAAGTGGCTTTCTATGGAGTTCTTCCTTTGAGACTTTAGGCAGGATAGATCTTGTATACTGACTGCTCATCCATCCAAACATAGTTACTCTTGTCATTCAGAAGCACACTGTTCCATGGGAAAGCATCCACAGGATAACAACCTCCAGTAAAGTCAATCGCTTCAGTTAACAGCATGGCCCTGAACCTCTTCCAGATATTTCCCTTCCTCTTCAGACTGTATGAGGTGCAGACAGATGCCCCAACAAGGCTCCGGCCCATTTCTGTCATAGAGGACATGGGTGGAGAAGGTCTGCCTCCCTTTGGTCTATAGCAAATGCAAAATAGAAGTAGTGGTTGAAAACTTTTTACCTTCTATTAGCTATTAGCATCTTTATTTACTGAGATTAAGTGGTAGCATTTCATTTATGCCTTATGCTTAAAAGGCTTCTCTTTGTTGCTCTTGCCTGCAAGCCAAAAACAGCTCTGTGCTGTCCCTGGTTTCTCCAAGCAGTTTACTGTTCTGTATAAAAACATCACAATTACTAGTTCCTGATTTTTCTAGGTATTATAGATAGTTGGTCTCAATTTGTCACTGATTCAGAATAGGTTTTAGGCCAAAATTACCTTCCTCAGTGTTAGAATTATGGATTCTGTCCCATCTAAAAAAGTCTCCTTTTAGAATTCATAATTTGTGTTCACATTTTGTGATTGCAGCTTTTCTTCTATCTGATTTTATACATTTTCCTTGGTAGTAGAAAATTAGACCTTGTGAAGCACCAATTATGTGTACTATTGATTGGAACTAACCTTTGGTTGCCCATATTATATGTAATTTGGCAGTGATTACTTAAAGAGACACCAATGTTCAGTCTGCTAATTAACTATTATCCATCATAATGAAGTCTAGAATACAAGGTATGCAGTGTTTTGCTCAGTATTTTTGTGCTGGAAGATAAAATTTATAACTTTTAGGAATTCTTTCTGCAGTCTGCATAAGATGCCATTCTGTAACTTCAGACTGGAAATAAACGTCAGATTCAATTTACTGCAGAAAGGATTCCTAATGTGTAGCTTATTATGTTGGATTTGTGGTCCATAATGGAGTGTGCAACCCATGTACCCTTTTGGAGTGTGTTAGCTATGTGCATGATTCATGTCAGCTCATGGATCAGCAGATACTCAAAGTAATAGCAGCTGTAAGATAGGTGACAGACAATAGTGATAATACAGATTGCATCCATTTAATCTCCTTTACTTAGTCTTTTCTGAGTAGATAATGATCAACAACTTCCACTGTGTGAACAATTGTATTTGATTTCAGACAGGAATGCTAATTTTCCTTGTGTAAGAATTTCTGTGTCCACTTTCTAACAAACATCTGACTTCAGTGCATAACTAGCTAGAGTGATTCTTTCTTCTAAATTCTTTGCAGTTTTGAGCTTGGTCATGAAACTCAGTTAGAATTGATAGATCATTTAATATCCCAAAGCTGACTCCTGATGTTTTCAAACTGTATCCTCATGAATATTCTCTTTGGTGTTCAAACAAGAAGATGATGTCACCTTGGAAAAGCTCACTTTTAAATGGAGCTTACACCACGAGGAAATAGGGTGTATCCATCAGACTAGTGAGCCTAAATTGAGTAGTTGTAGAAAAATTTCTTTGCTTGGAATTGGAGGATAGTTCTTGTTTGGCATGGTCTGAAGATACCACTCTGCTATATTATTATTGTTTTCATTGCTTTTCACTGTAGGTGATGCAGTGAGTGATACAGCGTATTCTAGGCCAGCTGCAGTTTACAACCTCATTGTGTTAACCAGGTAAACGACTCTCAGAGACACATCTCAAGCTGACTTGAATAAATAAGTCTGGATATCATCCATCTTTCCAGTCCTTCAGCAGGATTTGTCAGCTCCGTAAGTGGAAAATGTTTGTGAGATGAGCAGTCCCTCTGGGTTCAATTACTGCTCTCTGAATGGCACAGGGGAGCATGCAGATTGGTTACTACCAATTTAATGTCACAGTGCCTTATGGGGCCCTTTGGAAAACGTTCCACTCTGTACTCAGCAGAGATTTTGGGTCTGTGACAGAACAGTTCTACTATTCTCAGAAAACTACCACCGATGGGATTGGTAAATGGATAAAACAAGGAAACAAGTAAACTTTTCTTTTGAAGAAGTCAAAAGAAGTTTACGTTTGGATATTGCTATCCTCTGAGAAGAGTCCCAGGCTGTTGACTGGACTGTAGGATGTTTAACTTCTGTCCACTTAAACTCATTCCTTAAACTTTCTCTCCAGGAGCGTTGGATGTACTTTTATGTACTTTTATATTTATGCAGGAGAACCCATCATGGTTACAAAGAGTAGCATGTGCTTTTAGCAGAGCAGTTCAGTGAACTATGTTTTGAATTTCAGGAATTTGATTTAAGGTGCTCTTCTTTGTATTTATGGCCTCAACTTAGCCATTAATGTACAGACTATACACAAGGGAGGCTCATTCTAGCCTCCAGATAGGGAAGCTCTTTCCTCAGCTGAAACACTCAGCTTTGCAGATCAAGACTGTGTATTTTCCAATGAGGTTTTCTGACCAAGCCTTGAAATTAGTACTATGAAACTCATATTAGCTTTTAGTGAAATGCATACTGATCATGAGACCTCAGGCATGTTAGATTAGAGAGTTTGGATTTATAGCTTTGCCTGCTGCCTGAGAAAAGTTTCAATATGCAAAGTAAGATCAGAATTTGCAGACACAGGATTTTCTGTATATACTTACATGAGTCTAATCCTGCTTTTCATGCAAAGTTGTGCACCTATGCATTTTGTCATCTGACCAGCTGTAAATTTAAGGTATCATGTTTTCAGAACACTGCTGAGACGATGTGTTTGTTTACTCTGTAAAGCATGCTTAAAAGATGAATGCAATGAAAAAAAAGCAGACAAGAGTCACTCAGTTTTTCTGTGTTTCTGTAATTACTTTTTTTCCTTATGCAATAGGAAACAAATGTCTACAGTGATTTTTTTTAAATGCTGGAAATTGTGAGTGAGTTTTTGAGTCTTATATGAAATGATAAAAATGTATGAAGTCTCTTAACAAATGCATTTTTTTTTTTCCTTAATTCACCTATTTACATTGTTCAGTATGTTTATTATGTGCACTATTTTAACTAATTGTGTGTTCATGGCACAGTCAGAGACTCCATCATGGAATAAATATGTTGAGTAAGTATTCTGGGTGGCTTACAGCCGTCCCATCCTTATCTTGTGTCCTTCCTCTTCTGTTTGTTACGTTCTTTTCCTCTTGTTTGCTGTTGTCTCATTTCTTTCCAGTATCACTGACCATAGTATCTGTCCTGACAAAATGTTTTGCCAGGTGTTTCTTGCCTGTGAAAACTCCCTTAGTAAGTAAACTAACAATTTTCAGTCTTCCAAGCTCATACTTATTGCTAAATGTACCTGCTATGCTACATCAGAATGAAATCACTATGATGAGAACTCCATTTGAAACTGGCCAGCATTCCATGGTTCCTATGCAAGAGATTCAACATTGGGCACATTAAAATAGGCAGATGGACTTTAATTATTTCAGAAAATACTTCCAGGACATAGTTCTGTCCTTCAACTCACACTGGAAACAAAAGTTTCTTCTGGACTGAGCACATCATGAATAGCGTTCCCCTGTAATCATTGGTAGGTGTACATTATGAGGTAACGCTTTTGTGAGTGTTCCTCTCTTTTTAGCTTGTGAAATCATCAGAAAATAAAACAGCAAAGATGTCACTCAACGTTCTTTTTACTTCTCTTCTAAAGTGAATTTTAAAAGGGTTTAGCAGGCTTCAGAAAGCCCATTTCATTTCCTTAAGTTGCTTTAAAATGCTCCTTTCAGAAAGAGATACCAGATGCACAAGCTAATCAACCTACAGTGCATTAAACAATTATTTTGGCTCATTGAACCAATCAGAACACACTTTTTATTTTTGACTGACATATGATAAACATGACCATCTGCTGTTAGATAGCCTTGTGGTTGGTCTGTGCAGGGCTGTGAGGAGAGGCAGCACATGCCCTTATTTCAGGTTTCACAGAATCGTGCAGGGGACATCTTCTAGGCCATAAATTACTAATTATAGGCAGCTCTGAACCAAATATTTCATCTGATCACACTAACATCCTAGTCCCAGGATGTTTCATATATTTCTGTACAGTGTTCCTGTACCCTCAAGTATGTCTGTGACTTTCCTTTTCCCCTGATGTTGTCCTTATTGAAAAAAAAATGTCACACCATACCACGTTAACGGTGTATGTAGATGAAACACAAACGTCTCATCCATGTATGTTGAAATTTGGTCAGTGGGTCTACAGCCAAGGACTTTGAAGTTTTGAAAGAAAATATCAGAGTTGTTGGTGTGTCTTCCTTAGATAGGAAAATATGAATGACGTTATCAGTGCGTTGAGCAGGGCATGCAAGAGGCATAGAGCTGAAAAGCAAATGGAGTCATGCAGCATGGAGTGAATCCTTTTTCTTCCATATTTCCCCTTTTACTATGTCCCCTCATACCTCTCAGCTTTTCCTCCTCAAATTAAGAGAGCAAAATAAAAAACGACTCCTTTTGAGGACTGTTCCAGAGGCTCCCCTCCAGGGGATGCAGGAGTAACACTGTGCAAATATTTGTCCTAGATCTGCCTTGAAAACAGAATAAATATTTTACATTTTTGAAAGAAAGAAAGAAAGAAAGAAAAAGAAAGAAAGGAAGAATTCCACTTACCCCCACTAAGAACTTTAAACAAACCCTGACTTGTATTGTTGAAGAGGCTGCTCAGTTGCTGGAGGACTTTGCCCGATCCGTTTAGAATTAGATGATGATTATACAATCAATTAAACCATCTGACATGCTGAAAAAATACAAGTGCTTTATCATTTTAATGAGCTTATGTACCGTTAAGTATATATATATTTTTTTGCATGCGTTTTCTGCATGTATTACTGAATACACATGCTTAAAGAGACTCACAGGAGTGACCTATATTTGTAAGGCGAGAATAAAACTAAGAGCAATGAAGAGCTGGGTACAAGATACTGTGTAGGTGTGTGGTCATAAAGGAGGCGTGAGGAAGGTTTTACATGCACTGCTGCATGTAAAAGCAGTCCTGCTTATCTCCTTTTTAAGATGAAGCACACTGAGGTTTTACAGGATGTGTAACTAAGCTGTGCTGTGTGACAGGAGGGCAGGAGGCCATCAGATTTGCCACTACTTGTACTTTTGCCCAGTTGCAAATCAAAGGAGTATACAACTAAGAGGAAACATTTCCTGCTTTTGAATAATGCATTTCTTTTGTTATTACCACCTTTAATTGCTTACACTTTTTTTTTTCCCCACCAGCTGTTCCAGGTCTTGTTTGTTTCTCTGTTTTTGTTTATGTGATGATACCATTGTAGCTACTGATGTTTAGGAACTAAACAGACAACTAAACAGAAAGCTCATGCTAGTGTTTCCAGTGGAAGTATTAAGGCTTATGAAGTTTGTGTTCTGTGGGATTTAAAAAAAAAAAATAAGTGTATATGGAGTTAGGATTAGGTATATAGCAGCCTCAAAAGAACTCTGCTTTGGTATCGTCTACATCTTCATCTGGGGAAAAGGGGATTATCAGTGGTGGATGCTAAACATTTATTATTTGTATTGAAATAGGTCCTAGAATACCAAGTCCCTTTGGGCTGGATATCTCAGATAGAAACATATTATTAAAAGAGCTGATGTGTGCCCTGAAGTATGTCTCTGTTGGCAGTTAGAGCCCTGAGTGGATACCGATCTGAGTGTTGTAAGTCAGATGCGTTACTTTCCCCCTCAGAGAATTTGCTAAATATTATTACAAGTAGAATCTTTATTGTGAAAGGTAAAATGTGTGCGCTCTACCTAATATCAATGTGAAGAGGCTGTCAGTAATAAACAACTTGTATTCAGGGGACCCTTGTATCTCTTTTATTGTCAAGCAGGTCAAAATTAGAACCTGCAATGTTGGGACAGGGGTTGGTTTCCTCATTTCCAGTGATGACATACTGCTGTTTAATTCTGAGAGCTGATGTGATTTAAACAGATTGTGGAATTTTACAGGAAGGACACCACTTTTAGCTAAGAAAATGAAGGAGGCAACATTTTTTAAGTGCTGTCCTTCAAAACAGCCTGGGCGGGAAGAGATGAGAGGTATGAATGGAACAACCATTGTCCATCAAATATGAGAAACAGCAAGGAATGCTGCATAATCCTTTCCCCTTTCGCTGGCGACTGCAGGCAGAGCTTTGGAAGTCCCATAGCGCAGCTTATCAGCATAGTATTCATGCCTTAATGAGTTAGAGTTCATCAAGGTACACCCTCTGGTGAAACTTATCTTCATCCTGTGGCTGTCATGAGTGCTTTCCCATTTCTTACATGTTCCTTGGTCCACACATGCTTGCAGGCAGCCCCAGTGCTGCAGCCATGACCTACATGAGCAAACCCAACAAGGTGGGCAGGAGTGTCTCCTGTGACAAGGGCTGGGCTGCGCGTGCCTCCACCATCTCTTCTCTCAACTGCTTGTTAATGCTGTTGCTTATCTCGGACACTTTATTCCCCAGGTACACTTTCACTGGCATTTACACTTTTGAGTCATTGATAAAAATACTGGCGAGAGGATTTTGCATGACAGAATTCACCTTCCTTCGAGATCCATGGAACTGGCTGGATTTCAGTGTTATTGTTATGGCGTAAGTAGCCCTTCTTTTTGTTTTTTGAGACAGTGATGAGCAGTAGATATATATTTTTAAGTTGTGTAGCTGTGACTTTTTGTTTATTTTTGTTTTCACTGAAGTTGTATTGAAAATGAGAAAATGCTGAAGTATTTTAAGATAGTATTTGTTTTCCTGAGTGGTTTCAGAGCAAGATTTCTCAGTTCCATTCTGTCAGTAAACCAGACTACTTTGGGGAAACTGATTACATTTGAGTTGAATGCCTGGGCCCATGATATTTGACTAGAACCAAAATTGGAAAAAAAGGTTCAACCCAAACTTAGTTCAAACAGCAGAAAGGATCAGTGAAGTCAGTGGTGGTATGCCAGGATCAGGGCTAATATTCTTGGTAATGTTCAGCACAAGGAAAACATGAAGACATATAAAATCTATATAGCCTTCATTGGGAAGATTCCCAGTTATTTCAGTAGGTCAGCCCAAGGCCACATCTTTGTATCTGTTACTGTATTACTATGGATTTGGCCAAACTGACATATGGCCATTGTGATAAGTGTTTCAAAATATGCAAGGCAGATGGGGAGGAGCTTTGGGATGCCAGCACACACTAGATATTTTTCTCAGCTAAACCTTTCCTCAAGCCATGTAATTCTGCAGTGTTTAGAGGCAGGACAGAACAATCCAAAATGTCACTTCTCCTCTGTCTTATCCATCAGTATGTGAAGCAGGGAATTCCTATGCAGGGCTCTGAGTTTGTCATTACCTTTAGTGCATTGGTTTCCTATATTCTAGAGGAAGAAGGCTTTTGACATTAAGGTAGAAATGAGCAGAGAGAAAAAGGGCAAGATGAGCAATAACTTGCAGCCTTGACAGTGTATCTGCTGTACCTCATCTCAGTTTGGGAGCAAGTTGGGTTATCATCCCAACCAGCTCTGCCAAAATCCGCTGGGAGCATCTTGTTTTCTAAATTGAAATTTGTGTCTGAGCAGTCAGCACAGACAAGATCTGGATATTTCTTTCAAGCTTATAGAACTGGAAAGAAACAATTTTAGATTAGAAAAGAAGGAATGGGAGTTTGGGTACAGAAAAGAAAGAATTTGTACTCACTATTTGCAACTGCTTCCTCGAGCCTAAAGGCAGCAGTGAAAGAGCTAATGGTGACTGCAGTATGATCTTCATATGTACAATGAAACCTCCTTCCCAAGTATGCTGCAGATAGTACAAAGCATTGGATACTGTTCTCTGTTCCGATAAGATTTACCCTTCATGTAAACCATGATTTGCAAGTGATTTAAAGTATGATTGAATTTAAAGTAAGGTTGTTATCTTTGCTTGTAGCTAGTGGTATTTCTGTATCTGGAAACAAAACCAGTATGGGGTGGAGAGCCTGATAAAAGGGCATGAAATTTAGAGGGACAAAAGGCTTTTGATCTAACAGGAAATATTATTTCATTGATGGGTGTTACAGTGGAATGACTATCAGGTCCTGTAGAGTTACTGCAGAATAAGTTCCTACCTCCTTATTTTTGGGGCAGAAATAGCACAGTTAGGGTCGTGGAGAGTAGCTTTTACCAGCTCATTAGAGGTCAGTGCGCCAGAGGTTTTCACAGCTTTTCTCCCACCCTGTGCTAGCAGGCACAGCCATGCCTTCTGCGGCCATGGATGGATTCAGGAAAATTTAGGAGACTGCCCCTGATTAGATAACTGTTTATCAGACAAGTGAGACTTTCTAGAACAGGAAGGGCATAGGTTGCTGTAGCTCTGAGTTGGAAAGTGCCCTGCCACATTCTTAAAGACTCTAAACAATTCCCTTGCTAACTGGAAAACTTGGAATGGGAATTCCAGCTGCTTCTTGCTCCCCATGGTAGAGACACTGAGCTGCTGCAATTTCATCCAAGAAACTGATAAAATCTCTATTAGTTGAGTGTTGTGAACATGCAGCAGAAGTGTTTGTCTAATATGCTTATTAATGTGTTTGTACAAATCTCTGATCTGCAAAACCATACTCCCATGCCTTTGCTTCTCCCCTAATTTTACACCCTTGCACGTTGCAGAAGAGTCTGGGAAAGAAGTGCTGGGTACACCTGGGGAGGAATGACCAGATAGGTAAATGCCAGACTCCCCTGTAAAACTATAAAGAGGAGAAACAGTACTGCTCTTCCAGAACATAATGTAGGTTAGCAGCTATGGAAAGGGTGCTTTGTCCTCCTGCAGAGTCCTTTGCACAGAACTCACTTAAGCAGTCTTTGTCAGATAGCCAAGTGAGTTTTATCCTTGGCACATGAAAACAAATGCCTCAAAGAAGTAGAGTAGGTAAATGTAAATAGCCACATAATAGGGTCCAGAAGATACAGTGATGACTACGGTTTTACTGCATACTGTTTTGGTGGAAATAATTTTGGAAACAGTGATAAAGCCAACTCATTCTGTAGCTGACCCTCCTGGGAGCATTTTACTCTGCTGTTGTATGGGTCTCCCTGATGTCCAGAATAGACACAACAGTGAATAGCTGGGATTGCTGTTTTAATCATAAATAGGCTTAGTAGGTTTTCAGTTATATTTATCCAAAAGTCTTCTTCCAGCAGCCATAGGGCATGGATTTGATGTACAAAATAAAAAAAAGTTTTAAGGTTCTCTTGAAACCAGCATCTGCTTTACCACACAGTAGAGCACTGTACAATAAATAACCCAGTAGAAATATTTGCACTGATATTTCCCCATGTTGTTCTATACATATTTCGTGGAAGTCATTACTAAAATTACTTAAGTACTCAAAGCTTTTATTTTGTATTTTTTAAGAGCAGCAAAGCAATTCTTAATGTTTCCTATAATGCAAAAAATTTTGGTTAAACTATGCGATAATAAAATCTTCACAGTATTTGTTGCTGAACAGTCTGATAACAAATTTCAACCACAGTTTTAATGAATTGATGCCTGTTAGATTAGTTTAATAGTTCAAGAAACATTTGCAATAATGTGTGCTATGAAAAACCTGGGACAAACTGCATCAAAGAGCAGCCAGAAAAGTGGAGTCACTTCTCATTCAGATGCGTTCACTCCTGCTATATGTGAATGCATTCTTCATTCAGACAAGTCTCGTACTCTATTGTATAATTCCAAATAACTGTGACTTAATTCTACAGGTATGTAGGAGAATTTGTGAATGTAGGCAGTGTTTCACCTCTTCGGACTTTCAGGGTATTGAGAGCTTTAAAAACTATTTCAGTAATCCCAGGTAAGAAGCCTCGATCCTTCTGTTTTGGCTCTCAGCTACAAGTGATTCTTTCTCTGTCTCTCTTTGTCCCCTTGACTGTTGTTTTTTGCTGGTGTTTTGTCATTGTCTGTGTGTGACTTTCCCTTGTTACAGATACATAACTGAATTTGTGGACCTGGGCAATGTCTCAGCCTTGCGAACGTTCAGAGTACTGCGGGCGCTGAAAACAATCTCAGTCATTTCAGGTGAAAACCAGGTTAAACACTCCGGCTGCCATTAAAGCCTACATGCCATTTCCAGTAGTAATCACAGTCAATACAAGTGACTTAACCATAGATACTGATCAGGAAATGGAGGAATGTAGGGAATGTGACCTGTCAATAGAATAGCTTTCTCAATACGTTTCCCAATACCATTTCTGTGGGCAGAAGGAATTAGAGTACTTCCAAAAGTACAGACCTCACTAAAACGAGTGTTGCTGGAAGACGGGCTGCATGCAGTGGCTCATGAATCGCAAACACAAAGTGCTCATTCATGAACTGTGAGAATGGCAACGAAACTCTTTTAAAGTCTTCAGATATTGATTTAAAAAATGGAAGGTGAATGACCTCAAGGTGTGTATTTGTGTTTAAGAGAACTTCCAAACTGGAATCCAAATCTGTGCTATGAGCTTCAAGACTGCAAGCACAGGTAGCCTGATTTGTCCTAGTGCTTGTCCACCCGCTTCTGATAGAAACAGTGCTTAAATTTCAGACCTTGCATAGATCAGAAAAGTTCTGTCATTAATTTTGGTGGATTCAACATTTCACCAAATCACATTTTCTTACATATTAAAGACCATGATTCCAGCACAACTACCCCTCAACAATATAACAGTTTTCATATAGGTCTGGTGTTGAAAGAAGCTTATTTTCATTGCTTATGACCTATTTTACTTCTGTTTCTGAAAATAGTAGTTAATACTTTTTGTTTAGTAATTTATGCAGTCCAGTAAGGACTAAACATGTTATGATAAATTCTTGCTGAGCATTATCTATGGACAGGTCTCATTCAGCCTCAGTGTTTAACATCTCCAACCTGCATGGCAAGGTAGAGAAGATAGCAAAAACCGTGCATGGTAGATCCTATTGGTGATAATCCTGAACAGATGCTGGCAATCACACATCAAAAATATGCATAGCATTGAGATTGCTCAGATTCTTGTGCACAGCTCTTTAGGATTAGAAAGGTTTGGCCATCTACTGTGTTATGCACACCTGAATTATCATAGAATCATAAAATCAGTAAGGTTGGAAGTGACCTCCAAGATATCTAGTCCAACCATCCAACTACTGTCAGTATTGCCCACTGACCGTGTCTTCAGTGCCACATCTCCATGGTTTTGGAACATTCCAGCGACAGTGACTGCACCACCTCCCTGGGCAGTCTGTGCCAGTGCAGCACCACTCCTTCTGAGAAGAAATATTTCCCAGTATCCAACCTGAACCTCCCCGGCACAACTTGAGGCCATCCCCCAACCTGAACCCCCCTGGCACAACTTGAGGCCAACCCCTCTCTTCCTATCAAAATGTCACTCATGTATAATAAAACAAATGTATACAAAAGCCATGGCAGAAACATCCAGGGACTAATCACCAACACTCACAAGTATAAAGTGGAAATGGGAATTCTGGAATTGAGAGATTAAAGAAATGTACGCATGTGTCCAAAATTTTACTACTTTTTAGTGAAAGTATAGGTCAAAATTTAGCTTTTAAAGAACAGAGCTGAACAGCAAGTTGAGCAGTTTTGTAGATCATGTGGGATGGTAATCAGAAATAAAAGCAGTTTCCTAACATCCTTGGCAGGAAGGATTTGAAGGCTAACTTAGAGGGACAGCCTTCTCCAGGGGACACCTTTCACCTTCCATCTTGTCTCAGTCTTGTGCTTCTTCAGAGCAGAGCCTGTCAATTTTGCTGAGTTACATACATAGCGATTTTCTGATGTTCTGCATCTTGCTTTATATAAAGTGATAAACAGTGACTGTTTCTTTGGTTGATGAGGAGAACAGAGATATTCAGAAAAGCTTTATTGTAAAGTTCACTAAAGCCTTTCAACGATAATGAATACAGAGTTTTCCATTTGTAGGTTAATAGAAAAAGAAGAAATATGAATGTTATTTATCAGAACGATACATAGCAACTCACATTTTTTTGTTTTCTTTCTTCCTATGGAATTATTCTTTTGATAACTGCATTTTTAGGTACTTGTAATTGAATTATTTGCTGACATGGCTGCATAATGATATGCAAATAAAATATCTGGCCCTAGATTTTATTGTCAAGATTACCTGGGCTGTGAGCATGTTTAAATTATAGATGTTGAGAGCTACAAATTGCTAAGGATCAGTTAGCTGCCTGTAAAACGAGGATATGCTTTTTCTTTTCTTTTTTTTTTGTGATTTTTTTAATAGATAGTTTCAAGGAACCAGTTCAATTTTGTTTTGGTCAGACATGTTAAATATATGTCTACTATATGTCTGTGTCTAAATATATGTCTAACAAAGAAATATCGGGCATGATGCTGTGTTTACTTGGATTTCAGTCTGATTTTTTGACAATGACACAGGCTTGTGCTAGAATGAGATATCATTCCACAGTGGGCTAAAAATGAAGAGGTAATGAATGCTGATATCTTTCGTAAGATTTTTGAGTGCATCTGCTATGGAGAACAGAAAAGGTGGGCTTTTTTTCTTCTTTTATGTCTTCAGAGAGAAGCACTGAAATGTACTCACATTGCAAATATCCGAGCTTTTCCTCAATAAAATTGATCACCCTTCTCTATCAGGTAGTTATGTCTGCACAAACGTACTTGGGCTCAACATGCTCAGTGAAATTGCTTACCAAAAGTAGCCAAGTCCTCCACAGTGTAAGGCTTCTGTCCAGCAAAGCACTTAGAGGCTGGTTTTCAAAGGCATTCTGCTTCACTTGAAATCAATGAGTTTCAGTATTGACTCCAGGGGGAGTCGACAAAGCTAACAATTAGTGCTTTTAAAAATCTCACTTATCTTTAATGCCTTGCTCTAAGTGCGCAAGCAGGCACGGGGAGTTTTAGGAGATGTGCACTCATAGGATTTAAAATGATCTCCCAAACTTTGGGTCCACTCCCCACAGGGTTCAAAGGTGAGCTTAGCTCAACTCATTACTTTTACTTTTGCCCTAGGAGGAGGGTTCCAGATTCGGCAACCTAAATGTTAGCATCTAGCATTAAGCTGTGCTTCCTGCTCTCTAGGCATCTGGGGCTGCGTCTGCATGGTGTCATGCTGGCATCTCCTGACCCCCATTCAACCTCACCCTGTCTTGGTGCATTACCAGTGAGAGGTTGGGTCAGTGCCTTACCCTCTTTGGCTGCCTTTAATATAGCTGAGGACCCTCCAGGATCCTCTGAGTTTTCCCTTTTCACACTAAGCACACCCATTCCATTCTGTTTTTCAGTTTCCCATGGTATCAGGGAAGATGAGCTTTGTACAGTAGCTGATAAGCTGTTTATCTAGACTCATTGCATAAAAATGTTTTTAATTTCTTCCTATAGCCCTTATGTTCAGGTTCTTAGAAATAGCAAACATTCTCTGCTTGGGAATGTAAAACCTTTAACTCTCACTGATTTTATTTATTAATTAGCATCTTGTTCATTGCCATGGCAACCAGATTCATTTATTTTCCTTCTAGATAGAAGGATCAGCTGCAGGACAACCCATTGAAGTTTCCCATTTGTCTCCCCCAACCAGCGTATCCAAATCCCAGCGTACTCAACAGGAACATTTCCTGTGATTTGGAGGTCTCCAATTATTGATCTGCATGCAAATCACCAATGTGTTTGTGATAATTAATAACTGAGGTATTTCAAAGACCTCAAGTATATCCTTCAATGGCCCCTCAACAAGAGCCTCAAAATGGAGGTCATTGTGGACATCACTATTTTGTGACGTGCCTGTATCCAGAGAAGCTCTTTTGCTCTTTCTAGAACAGTCGTGTACTTCACAGACATTTCACACAAAATGACAGGATACAGGCGAAAGGTGACCTCACAGAAAATTGGGCCAAGGCACTTCGGGGCCTGATCCAGCTCCCATTTGATTTAGTGTGAGTCTAAAGGCTATAAATAGTGCTGTGAATGTTATCCAGTACTTTACTGTTAGCCAGAACAGAGATTGGAGTGAAAGAATTAAGGCTGCGTGGAGGAGTCTGACCCTTGATCACTGCTTGAATCTCACTGAAGTTCCCCCACAGAAAGACAGATTTCATCCTTACGATGGGCAAATCACATGGCTCAGGGAGAAGCTACTTGAGAAATACATGACATATTTGCATCTTCCTCAGAGACTGGCCTGACAGTCACATTTTCATGCAGAGATGGTCTACAGAAATGCTGACAGCCTTTCAAGTTTGCCAGCATGGTATTAAACTCTCTGCTGCTCCATGTGTCAGTGGCTAATGACAAAATACGTTCATCATGGCTGGTGACAAGGGATGGTAATTGAGAGCAAGCTCTTCTCCCCGTATGCGTACATGACTCATGCAGACATGTACAAGGCACGTGCTCATCTTCAAGAGGAGAAGGCTAGGAGAAGGCAGTCACAGCACAAGGCACACTCTGGTTTTGTTTTTGCTTTTTCTCCCCACTGATTTTCAGACTGTGCATGGAAGTGTCCGATGTTCTGTAGGTGATTGCCAACATCTGGTATGGATGTCATTATGCTAATACTTTCTCACATCTCGAAGGAGGAATGGATGGTGCTGTGAGATCTTGCCATTTCTCATTGTTCGGTGTTGCTTGCGTTTTCTATGGTTTCTGATTTGCATTTGGAAACTGATTATTTGATTAACTTCTGAATGTATTAATTTCTACCAGTATTAACAGGAATGCTTGGGCCAAATCCTTCTTGCTTTCTGTAGGTGTCAGTCTGCCTGTACAGCCCTCATCCCACTGACTTTGGGTGCTTCGATGTTACTCATGTCATGCAAGCAGGATTTGGCCCAGAAGCGTGGGAAGAATTCAGTGATTCAGGAGACCACTGTGCTGATTACTCCAGTAAGAGTAATCCACAGCCCCATAGTCATTAACAGATGTAGACGTTACTCAGCTCTGGATCAGCTCCTCAGTTTTTGCTGCATGCTGCCTGGTTTGGTGTTTGACTTGCAAGAATTAAGTAAATGCCTTTAATGCCCCATAAATAGTATCTTCTATTAAGCTATATTGCAGTGCTCTCATTGGCAATATTTCAAAGGAGGATTATTTATCTAGAAGATTTAACAGCAGTTTAAATTTGAGTATATCTAGCATTGCTTTTACAAAATATGGGGATTGACTCAGAGCAATGTGGAACACCTGCAAGAGGTTCTGGCTGTCCTTATTTACCCTTTGCCCTTCAAAGGGCACAAAGTTGAAATGAATGGTGATTTAAACACTTTTCTTAGCAGTGGATTGTGCCAAGTGACTTGATGGATGCTATTTAACTTTATGGGCAAATTTTCTTTTTAAAGAATGAGAAAATAACACAATTAGACTGTAAGTATACAACTCCTGAAGTTTTTTTCTTGGAAAGGTGCAACGAAGTTTCAGAAGGCAGAGTACAAGTTATTTTTAAGTGGTCTTTAATTACAGCAATTGAATTACTAAAGCATTCCCGAGCTGCTCAGAAGTCTATGTGCTGTTTAAAAAAATGAAATTATAAAATAAAATAAAGCAGAAAGCCCTCTTGTAAAGAAATTGTTGGATATCTGCAAGGAATGAGCTTATAAAGCAAACAGCATAGGAATATTCTTCTATTTGAAAAACCTGTAAGTAAACTGAGAAAAGCATGTTACATGAAATGACCTTGAAATTAACAATAACTGGGTCTGCATTTGAAAACAGTCTGTCTTTACTGGTGACTAGTGTTTTGTACATTATTGTTTCCCAATATTATCCCTATTTACATTAGTTCTCCCATTGTCTTTGCTAATGTGAATAAGATTAATTAGTGTACTTGAGGGATACAAATGCAGGCCCCAAGCTGGTATTTGTATTACAAACAAATGAATGTACTGCAGGGATTTCACAGAGGGCACTGAAGTGAAAGAATTTGTGGCTTGGCCATTTTCCCTTTTTTAAAGCTCAGTTTGCGTTCAGATTTCCTGTTTCATCAGCTTCAGGGAAGAAGCATCTGTGTGTTTAAAGGACAGCTAACACTGAAAGTTACAGAGAAAATGTCATAATATTGGAGTATGAAAAAAAAAAATTGTATCTATAAATTGTATTTCTTTTTCCTCACCCCATTGTTTGTTTCATAGCAATCTGGGTAAGTGTGAGACACAGGGAAGCCCTTTAGAATTGCACTACAACTAAAACATAAAGTTTACTCGAGACTAGATTAATGTAAAAGCTATGCTTTTCATTTACAAATCAAAATTGGTCATCAAACCTAGAAATGAACTCAAAAAGTTCAGAGCTAACCTTTATCTAAATACCCATCTAGATACTTAATCAAGATACAGAACTGACTTCATCTTCAAAATCTGTTTCTGACAAGGAGTGCAGATCCCACGAATATCCAGCTTTTGCCTGATATTTGTACTACAATATGTTTTGCCTTATTTTTATACAGAGGAACTTTTGAGCCTTTTCCTTTTGTTCTTATGCCGCAAACTATTCTTCAAGAAGTAAACAGAGAATTTAGTGATGATATCCAGCCCCACATCAGATTCAGTCCCATTTGGCTGGAAGACTTTTATAGTCATTAATATCATTCATGGGTTAACCTAGTGGCAATGCTTTATGCAGGACTTGCAGTATTTTAGGCTGCTGAATTCAAGGATATCCAGACCTGGGTTCCATTCTAGCAGCTTATCCTCCTTTAGGAATCTATGATTTCCCATTTACTTTATCTACAGAATTTTAAGCAAGACCAAAAGTGCACTTTGCCTTCCTACATACCCTCAAGTACGTTTTTTACATTATTTTAAATTATAAAGCCCTAACTCAGCCTTCATTACTGCCGAACTCTTGGGGTGGAATTCCAGGGAACTGAGATTTATTGCGTATGTTCATATTCAGTGAGCAATTCTACATGTTTCTGAGTATTGCCTAGGAGAATTCCTCATGTTTCCTCTTCGCATATTCTATTTTTCCATTTCACTCAATTCTTTTACTGCTGCCAAACTAGTAACGCTGATTATCAGAAGCACTGATTACTACTTATTGAGTATTGATTAATTACAAGTAGTAAAAAACAACAAATCTGCTTCCATTGAGCAGTTGGTATTAATCCAACTACAGGAGACACTCTATAGAAGGGTTTATAGAAGGGGTTTTGTTGTATTGATGTCATGTTCAACCAGCTCAGATATTGCTGATCTTCTTAACAAGCAAACAGTAGTCTTTGGGAAAACAGTATAATTACTTATGTCTATATACTTACAGGATAATAATATGAATCTAGTGTTATAGGATGAAATAACACTGAAACAGAAGACAGTTTGTGTTACTAAAACCTTTGGTGATTATAAGAAGATGATTTATCTCCATTAGTGTATTATAAAATGATTAACTTTGCCCAGGTATTACTGGAATCTCAGGTTATTCCACACATTTTCCATTGGATTTACTTGGTTGTCCATATTATTTGGTTTTCTTCTAATCCCAAATTTTTGTTGTCTTAAACAAATGAATTGAAGGGAGAGGAATTACTCATGTGAGAAAAGTGAACAAGATTTGGCACTAAAAAATGTTAAATAATAAGGCAACATTTCCATACCTCTTTATCTGTTGAAGTGAGAGATAAAGTTATCAGTCACCTCAGTGGTTAAAAGTAATTAATATTCTCAAAAGTCAGTGGGATTTAGGCTTTACAGTCTTTACTGCAGCTCCATGAATATATAAATGACTTTCTATATTTTCTTTAACCACGGTTATTTTTGTTTCTCATTGTTCCTCCATCCAGTTCTTTCCATTCATTTTTTAGTAAGTGTGTAAGAGCAACACCAAGACTTTTGTCCAGATGATAGTAGGGCAAACTGAATGTTCATGGTGATCACTTGTCTCCTGTTTCCATTGTCAAATTACAAACACGTAATAGGAACCCTTCCAATTTTCCCTTCTATCCAGATTTTCATCAGAACAAGTATCTGCACTTATCTTTCAGCGTCTCAATCCATAAACTCTTGGCTTTTATCTCCCTAGGACTGAAGACCATTGTAGGTGCACTAATCCAGTCTGTTAAGAAACTTGCTGATGTGATGATCCTGACCGTTTTCTGCTTGAGTGTCTTTGCCCTCATAGGCCTCCAGCTCTTTATGGGCAACTTGCGACACAAGTGTGTGAGAGACTACACCCAGTTTAACTTCACCAATGGCACGTTGTACTTGGATGGCAGGACATGGAACAGCTCAGAGGAGTTTCTTAATGATCCAGGTAAATTCTTTTCTTTACCTTGTTTATTTGTTTATCTATTATCACACTGGTCAATATTGATTGGTACAACAGATGTGACTACTCCATCTTCACTACGCTGATGTGGTTTGGAAAGATTGGTTAGTGTTTTCTGTTGTGTCTTCACAGTTCATGCTGAAACTTTTCCTAGTGCTTTCCTAATGCAGACCGAGCACCTTGTCACCTCACCAATGGTTTTCACAGCTTTAGGGTATCTCCAAAATTTCAGCTCTGTAGGTCTCTTCTGCATGCTGTTCCTCTAAGGTCATTTACAGCTGAAGCATCTTATGGCAAAACTTGAAACTTTGAATTAAAAATCTTAAAAATCTAACAGCAAAGCTGAGCATTTATTACACTGAAAAATCCCAGGAGCATTTTTTTAAGGAATTCTCCTGTATTAGGGTCTTAACTCATTATCTGGGTTGGACCATCCTACAGTATCTGGTGCTCTGATGTTTATTATCAAAAGACTTGTTTTCTAGGCCAAAGCAATTTTTAATACTATACAGTCTACTAGACTTTGAGTTACAATGAAATAGGTCCACTGAACTCATTTATTAACATTAAAAAAAAAAAAAAAAAAGAACAACAAAAAAAAAAACAGAAACACATTTCATGTAAATAAACTTCAGAGTGTAAACGGGGAACCCAGCAATTAGCTGGGCTTGCTGTAAAACCCTCATAAACACAAGACTATTCCCAGTGACTGCAGTGGACATTTGCTCACATCTGATAACATTAAATGATACTCTCAAGAGAAGGAAGCAACCAGACCAGTGTGCCTTGCTGGGAGCTGGTGATTGGTGACTTTTGGTATTTTATTTATTTTGGGAAGAATCAACCACATAGTATGCTCATTAACTGAAAATTTGATTGGTGGGAAGTAACATAGAGTCATAGGGTACCTCTGCTCTGAATGTAGGGACCCAACGGTCCTCATCTCTCTACCCCAGCTGCTGGCACTTTATACTCCTGAGTCAGGCTTAGGGCAGTTGTTTGGGGTGATCCAGAGCTCTCTTGGACTAGAACAAGGTTGCCACCAACCCAGACTTGCTTCTCAGCATTGTATGCCTCTTCACCCAGGTTATGTTTCTTCACCCAGGTCCAGGAACTGAGCCAGTGGCAGTCCCATCACTCCATGCTAGGGATTTCTGAGCTTTTTGCTCTGTTCCTTTCTCTGGAGTCTGAGCAGCCTTGGGAGAAGTGGTGTTTAAAAGCTTTAATTCAAAGATAAAAAGCTTTGTATTTGTATTGTTAATGCATAATGTGGTTGACTGAGCATTAAGGAAGGGCATTCACAAAACTCTGGCTGAATGAGGGCCGTCTTCAGAACTAACCTTGACTGTAAGGTTGTGTGTTGCCTCAGTGTCTCAAAACCAGAACCTCTTGCCAGCTCAAAGGGGAAAATACTAAATCACTATTAAAAGAGTACTAAACCACTGTAGAGCTGTGCTGGCTGATAATGAAGTTGCTGGCATCTCTTCCCAGCGATGCTCTCCATCTTCCAGCTCTGGTGTATTAAGGTACTTCCCAGCTCCTACACTCAGATATTTGGTCTGATTTTTGAGTGGTCCTGCATAGAGCCAGGAGTTCGACTTGATGATCCTTATGGGTCCCTTCCAACTTGGGATATTCTGTGATGATTCTGTGTAATGGAGCTCTGAAGATAATCCGGTTCTCTGAGAGTGGAAGAAGGGTGTATGCAACACTGGTTGTCTCTAAAAAAAAATACATTACTCTCAAGGCCTGCTGCAGCACAGCTTTAAATGGGAGGGATTCTACAGCTGCTCCAGCGTGCCTTAGACAAGTTTATTTGTGTGGTGCTGGTATGGGGAAGGTGAGGGATGGTCATTTAGTAAATCCAGCTATGGTCATGAAGCTATGAGTGTTCGAAAGTGGATTTACCTATTTCAAGGATTATCAACTTGGTGAGATGGTAAATGTACTGACCTCAAAATAAGAATAATGAAGTATTTTTTGAAAAGCTGAAGAAAGTGGCTCAGCAATTAGCCTAGGAAGAACAATATTAAGTAGGATTTTCATTAAATGTTGACTATTATGCTGAAGCAATTCAGAAATGGAAGGACTGGCTCATTTTGTAACTAGATGGAATAGTGCTTTATATTCCATTTTGCATAAGCATTATGGTGAAATGAAGTGACTGTTTAACAGAGTAGTACTGACCACAATTTAATAACAGTCCAAATTTCAAGCACTTCAGGGAATTAAGCAATATATACAGTTAAATTAAAGTGTAGGCAGACCAAATTAAATAAAAAGCTGAATATATTAAGATACAGAGTAGTGTCACTGTTTATTCTGAGGATGAACTAGAGAAGAAAATTGGTCAAACTGAGATAGCTAAGTTCATTCAAAGAGAACATAGACAATTAGAGAATAAACCATTGGAGAATTGAAACCTAGTGCAGCTGAGTCACTCATTTTGGAGAAGGAATAATAATAATAATAATAACAAAAACAACAAACCACCAGAAAGGAGAAATCTGAGTACTATCAGAGGTTCATAATAACACCTCTGAAATGCCAGATTTCAATAGCTATTGCAAGTGAAGGAAATGCCAGGCACCTTAGAAAAACAAGAGACAGAAGCCTTGTGACTGGGGATTCAATGGGAGAATTCACAGAGATTTATTTCATTCAGGTTTCCCAATTACTAAGTTCTAGAATACAAAAACGACATTGAATATTTTTGTTTCCTCTATCAAGAAGAGGACTTTTTTGATGCTTGCCACTGAAAGCTTAACTCAGTGAGAGAAACTTCACCTGATCATGTGCCAATGATTTCTCAGTTTAGGAACGGCGGTCATGGCAGGGTGAGACAACTGCTTTATCTTCTTACTATCTACTCACAGCGAAGATGCAAGTCAAAAGTTTGCCTTTCAGTGGGCACATTTCATGATGAAGAGGAGGACTTTCCCATTCCTTTTACTAATTAAAGTGACTCTAAGTCTCCAAAATTATGCTTCCACCTCTGAAAAAAGGGCTTCTTTGGACTTTTCTTATTTGACCTTTCTTATTTTGACCTAACTTAAAAGAAGTTATTTGAGTCTAGTTTCGCTTCCAATCAGTGATGGTTCGTTTTGCAGAGTTAGGAGAGGGAAAGAGGAAGATTATGGCAAAAGGAGTTCATCGAATCTCCCAGTTTCGTCCATAGCATTATTCTTTATATGAATGGAGTATGGGATACATGACAGTTGAACACAGATTTAGGCTAAGGATATCTTGATGTCAAATGCCAATGCTACGGTTTGCTCAGAATTAAAATAGAGATATAACTAATTCATCTGGGAAAATACTGGCTACTAGTAAGTAATTTTATTTTTCATATCTGCAGTTCTAGATTTGCTAAAGGACTACAGAGACCCAAAGAGGATTATTTTTAGACATTAATAATAATAAACCTGATAATCTGAAGTTGTAGATGCAGCCTATATAATAAAAAAAAACAAAGGGAAAAAGGTATATAATAGGGTAGTTTACATCCATGGCAATGGGAAAATTATGTGATCAGTATATCGATATCAAAATTATTGAGCTGCCAGTTACCTTTAGGAGGGCTAATGGTTCAGAAATGCCAGGTGACTGCAGAACTACGAGGTTAGTTCCAATGCTTGTAAAGATCTCTAGGAAATTAACTGAAAATAGCATGCTTAAAAGCCTTGGGTTGTGGTGTTAAAATTAAAGGCGTATTTCATGAAGTGAAGCTCTATGAATGCATGAGTCAGAGTGGACTGGAAGGTATATGAAGTCAGACATGTCACTGGTTTAGAGAGAGTAAAAGATGTACCAAAGGGCTGAATGTAGTTGAGTCTCCTGGCTGATGATTATAGAATTTTTAATGTAATTTATGTGCTCCATTACTAAAATGGATTATTGACTCATCAGTAAATAGTGAGTAGGAATCTGAGTTTAAATCGTGTGCGCTTTTGTAGACCAGGGCTCAGATTGAATGCTGAACACAAATAAAATACTTAAGAAAAAAAACCCTAAAAATGTAGTAAAAATATTATTAAAACATTCTTAAAGTGCTAGTCTCAAAACCCAGCATTTTCCTTTCGTTTAAACTGAATACCTTAACTGAGAGGCTCTGAATGTGCTATGTATGTTTTCTCTCTGAATTGGTATCTTATAAAGTAAAATAAAACACTGTTGCGCACAATGTAGGAATAACAACAATAACAATAATAGTACTGTTAAAGATTTATTAACCTGTTGGCAGGAGGAGTCACCCGCCATTTTTGCAGCTTAAAAATAGACTTTTCAAGGGTGCTATTTTTTTATTGCAGAGTACTTTCTGGCACTCATTTCATGACAGTGCTTTTCCTCTTTTTCTCCAGTCATACTGGAGAACTGAGAAAATACATGTATATATACAGTTTAACCCAGTGTCTATATTTTCACCTACAATTAGGCATCATATTTACTTTGAGTTCTTTATTTAGGAAGATGTATACATACGTTTAGTTTGTGTCTTTGTGAATCCCAAATGCATCTAATCAAGTAATAAGAATGATTTGGAGAAGTTTCTGAGGGAGCCTTTGGAGGAGCCTGTTCCATTTTCTATTTCTAACTCATAATAGACATTCTATGGAGGAGGTCCAACTAAACTAGCCATGTTAGATGCCTAAGGTTGAGAAATGTGGGAACTCTACATAGATGGCCTCTGTTTGGAGAGCAATTTGCTGAATGGTGATGTGCTATCCATCTGAAGGGGTCTCAGGCTTGAGGCTCTTGCATGAGGTATGAATCCATTCAGAGCCAGTCTGACTGCTCAGAGCTGCTAAATCAGGGCAATTCCATCCCAGCAGTCAATACATAATACTTCAAAAGTCTTTCCACATCCTCCTCTTTGATGTCCTAGATAAAATGGGCTATTAAAATAAATGGGTAAGGATGTTTAGGTATACATATGTGAGTATATAGAAAATACAGATGTGCGTATGTAGATGTATGTCTACACATATATTTTCTCTAACTTCTGTGTCTAATTCTTGGCTCTGCCTGGAGAGTCGCTTCATTTTTGCTTTGAGAATAACAGAAATTGAGCTGTACGAAGAGATATTCTGAAACTGCATGAAAAGAGTATAGAAAATAATGATGTCCAAGTCACATAATAGATGCATCGGGTTTGGGGAGAGCTGAAGTGTTTTAGGTGTTGTCTGAGGTGGTAATAGAAGACAGTGAGTGTTGGATGAGTAATTATGGAGGTGGGAGAAAAGAGGGAAGCAATAAATCAGGTTGAGACTGGAAGAGGTGTTTTGTTATGTATGATTGTGTGGGAACCAATGATTAAGACAAAGAATCTCTCTCAGCTTTCACACGGTGCTTGTCAGCATGGAATCTGCTCGCATTACTCCACCGTTAACGGTAAATATTGTGGCTTTGTTCAGGTGCTGTGGATCTTCAGATAAATTGCTTCGTAAATGCTCAAACGTTAATGCAGTGATGTGTTATTAACACGAGTATTGTACCTGTGCACTTCATGTTTTAAGCTACATAGAAAAAGAAATACCCAGAAGAAGTTTGAGGTTCAGAGAAACACAGGAGTTGTGCTGGTGTATCCAATACAGTCTCTTCCCAACAATCCAACATTATTTTTTAACCTTGTGGTGAAAGAGTTTTGGAACAATTTGTAGAACAGAAGGATTTATCCTCCAGATAGATTTCTTTTGCTCTCATTGATGCATTATTATTACTCATAGAGAGATCTGCTAGAGGAAAGACCTGCTGCAAAAGATGAAACCCAGCAGTCTGAGAATTTTCCTGCACCCTCAAATTGCTCATAAGCTACCAAAGTATATACCACTTGACTCACACAGTACTGTTCAAAGGAGCACTTGAAAGGACCATTTCTGTGCCCCTTGGAGCATCTCCATGGACTTCTGCTTGCTGTGGGCTCAGCAATAACAAGCCTTGCAAAGGCAGGAGGTAGCTCTGACTTTTAACTCTGAGCAAACCATCAGCAGCAACTCGCACCATGGCTTTCCCTTACTGACCTGGCTTTAAGTATTAAGGAATATTTTCTCCTAATACTTTCCATTAATGCTGAATTCATCCACGTGAGGTGGGGATGAAGTATAGGAGTTGCCAGGCTCACTCAGTTTGGTTTACCTTAGGCAACATCTGTCTGTGGCTCAGAGCAGCCCCATGTGTTCCAAAATGAATTGCTGCAGCCTAAAGTACAGACATTGTTTTATAAATTTTTGTAAACATTAACTATTATAGCTCTGGATATCCTTATCTACATATATAACAGGTCTCTCTTTGAACATTGTGGTTAAAGGGACAGCCTGCAGCAGAAACTTCTGCAGTTGAAATAGGAAATGCAGTTGAAAATATATTTCCTTTGTCTTTGGTTTTGCTCTCCTCCAATAGTTTTAGGGCAAAAAATATCACACCCTGTATCTAGGAGCGCACCAAGTTCTCATTTTCCACAATGCATGCTATTTTTGACTGTTTGTCACCCCTTTCCTGAGATGAAATATCTCAGGTTTTTTTTTTTAATTGAATTCTTGTGGTCATTCTCATTACCCACTTGTCAATACTCCCCTCCCCATTTCAGCAGTTTATCTGTAGAAAGCAATGCTATGCTCTGGTTTCTGGATAACACAAGCCACTGGTTTATTATATTGGCAACTTTTTTCCTACATGCATCCACTGCATCCCTTTCCTCCTGCATCTCAGTATTACATTTTTCTTTGTTCACAGCTTATTATTACATAGAAGCATGTATTTCTTATCTGAATTGATGCATAGAACTTAAAACTTAGCAAGGTTATGGGTGGGTGAGGTTTTTTCCTTTGCTTTACTTTGCATTCTGAGAGCACAGTATCTGCCTTTGCCTTTTTCCACATGTTTTCTTAGTGGTATTGGCCTCTGTAGTGTTCCTCATTCAGTCCTGGCCTTGGACTTGACTTACCTGGAAAATACTGTGCCGTCAGTAGGTTTTCTCACCTCTCTGCTCACCCTCTCTTTCCTTTGTACTTATACTAAGGCAGTGCAGACATAGCCCTCTGTTAGCCTTCAGAGACACGCTGATTTTTCATCTCAAACTTTTGTTTCCCAGTCAGTTTTTGATCCAATTCATCTGTTTTCTTTATCGCAGTGCAAGCAGGAGTGTTTTCTTCTATTATTTTATTTTTTTTTTGCATCTGTCTGTAATCACAAATGCATTCAACCCTTGTAGCAGCTTTTGATTTCAATTCCTTTGTGCGAAATACATATATATATATATCTATAAAACGCAACAAAACAGCCCTCTACAAAACTTCCATAGCCCGCACTTCAGCATTTTGCTGCCTATTCATGTGAAGTGCTTGTCTAAACAAGTGGCACTAAATATGCTTTTAGTTACGCACTACACAGCCTTCAGCTCCAGGCATATGGGTCTGCGTGACTGACCAGACATGGGCATGGAAGGAGGGGATCTGAACATTGTTGAAAGCCAGCACCCCATGTTTATTGCTTGTTGTTGTCTCCTGTGTCACTTGGCTCAAAATGTCAAGGGGTTGGTGTGATCCCCACAGTGTGGCAAACCTGGTGGGGCATCTCTTAGACTCTGTTCCCCTAATATCCTCACAATTAACCTCTCCTGTTCCTTTTTCAGTTGAAGTTTTGAAAATGTCCTCCAAGGCAGCAATGGGATGAGGTGGCAGGAGTGAGCTGGGCAAGAATCAAGTGGGCAAGGGAAGAGTTTGGGAAGTGTGGGAGGCAAGAAGGGAGAGGACAGCAGCTGAGAGCGTGCAAAGTGGAGGAAGTTTTTCACTCAGAGGGAGGTGATGTACTGGAACAGGTTGCCCAAGGAGGCTGTGGATGCCTCATCCTTGAAGGCATTCAGGGCCAGGCTGGATGTGGCTCTGGGCAGCCTGGTCTGCTGGTTGGCGACCCTGCACACAGCAGGGGGTTGGAACTGGATGAGCACTGTGGTCCTTTTCAACCCAGGCCATTCTATGATTCTATGAAAGCTTCAGGAGGTTGTAAAAGGATGATCTTTAGGGTTTCTTCCAACCTATTCCATGATTCTGAAACCCAACAGAGGCACTGACAACAGTAAATGCCAGGGAAGAGGGGAAGAGAACCAGATCCCCTGTCGTGGGGTGAGCAACAAGAGAGTACTTCATTATTATAATTATTTGCAACCCCTTTTAGCAGGGAAGAACTAACTGGCAGTGCCATTTATTCCCAAGCATTCTTCCCTAATAATACCCTTAATACAGCCTGTTCCATCGCTTTTTTGAGAGGCATGTTTTTCATCTTCAAACTCAATTTCATTTATTAGAGATTTCACTGTGAGTGACACAGTGTGCACACAGCAAGTGCAGCAAGGATTCATTTTAATTATTACATATTACCAGGAGGTACAGCGTGTTTGTGCCGGTGGGCGAAAGGGTGAGGAAGGGGTGTTGTCTATTTTGTTTCTGTGTCACACATCACAACTGCAAGGTGATGGGGCTTTCTGAGTTGCATTTTAAATTTGGATCTGGTTATTTGTTGGCTGTCAGTGCTCCGTGCTTGCCGTAGCATGGAGGGAAAATCTCCAACCAACGTGCACCCGTATGGCTGCAATAAATAGTCCAAGATAACAGACACCTCTCTAACGTTTTTGTTAGAAAGTCAGCCAGAGGACTCCACTCTGGGCAGTGACTAATGATATTTGAACGCTGCTCTTTACCCAAGTGTGATAATATATATACATATAATTACACTCACGTAAAGAGCAGCATTCAAATACCATTATATATATATATATTTAAATTGTGATGACTTAGAGATAAGACAAATCAAGATATCGTTTCGGCTGGGTTGCTAGGTAAGGAACACAATGTGGATTTGGGAACCATGTTTTCTAAGCTGAACTTCCTAATTTTTCTCAACTGGAAACTTTCTTCATCCTTTTACACGGAAATGAGGAGAGATTTCTACCCTGCAGCTTTCTGCTCAGTGGTGCGATATAGGTATGGAGCATAATTTTAATTAGAATTAATTAACTTCTTATCTTGTTGAGGAAGTTGACAGAAAATTTGCCTTCTTTTTTTCTTTTTTTCTTTTTTTTCTTTTTTTTCTTTTTTTTCTTTTTTCTGACAATGGGAGGCAGTGTGAATATTTAGAACTTCCAGGTGTGGAAGGGTCCAATGTAGAAATGTGAAGTGTAGAATAAAATAGTAGAAAAGATGAGATGTATGAGAACTTTGGGAAAAAAACACAGGAAACCTAGAGGATTTTGTCTATTTACTCACTATTTACAATCAATTTACAAATTCTGTTGTGAGTTTAAGCTTTAAGGATCCACTGATGCGTATTGTTAGGACTCCGACCAAGCTTTTTGGCATCCTTGGAAAGCCAGTAGCTTTGAGGATGCTGAAGAAATTATAATGCTCTAGGTAGATACAAGTGTAGCAGATTCATAGCTGGATTCACAGGGCTGGATTCACAGACATTGTTGCTTTGGCTGCATTTATTATTAGGTCCCTTTGTTCGTGATGGGGAAGAGCAGACCTTCCCCGCTCCACAGTCAGAGTGCTCTGCTCTCTGGGCCTAATGTCATATCTGAAGACAACTGTTAGTAGTCCATAATAATGTAACTGTGCTGTGCACTATTTGTTATCAGTGTAACTGTTATCGATCCTTTCCTCAAAACAGGGAATGGAATCATAGTCATAGAATGGCCAGGGTTGAAAAGGACCACGATGCTCATCTACTTTCAAACCCCTGCTATGTGCAGGGTCGCCAACCTGCAGACCAGGCTGCCCAGAGCCACATCCAGCCTGGCCTTGAATGCCTGCAGGGATGGGGCATCCACAGCCTCTTTGGGCAACCTGTTCCAGTGCCTCACCACCCTCTGAGTGAAAATAGACTAATGTTTACTCTTTGGTGCAACAAGTACATTAATGTTAGATGATGTCAATGCCAAGAGAGACAATCCCTAGTATGGAGGTAAACTCCTACTCCCTTCCCTCTAACTGGCACAACCGCTCATTGCAGTGAGGTTATGAGCTTCCTTCCCCCAGTACATAGCACAGGGATCTGCCTGTGCCAGATTCATGGTGCTTGAGCCACTTTGGCTGTAGCGATGACCTGTGTCTCACTCTCCTTTGTATGCAGACGAAACTCAGAAGGTAATAAGCTGCTTCAGAGCACTCGCTTTTGTAGCTTTGATTTATTGAGCTCAGCACTTCTAAAATACAATCCAGGAAAGATGACACCAGTGCAAGGGTTTGTATTGCACCAATCTATTGGCAGAGAAACCAACCTAGCACGAGTAATGCTGCATCAGGTGCAGGGGGATATGGCATCTTAGTATGTTTTTATGAAGCTTAGAGTGGATACAAATGTACATATGTTTTAGAGAAGACAGCATCTGGTTGTTAGGAAACATGTTTCTGTTGAATTTCTAACTTCCAAATGCTGACAGAAAATGTTTTGTGTTATTTAAAAATAGATGTTTACCTGGCAACAGTCGAATAAATAATGTGTGGCCAAGCAGAAACAAATACTCAGGGAGTGTTTTCTGATCATCTGACTTTATTATTTTGATAATTGAGTAGATCAGGTAGTTATTTTACTCTGAAAATTCCTGTTGGAAAGTTCCAAAAAGACTTCACATACTCCATAACTCTAACGCTAAGTTTTTAGTGAAGCTGGGAGGAAAAAGATAAAATACACTTTATTTTGGAGGAAAAAAATAAAGCATGTTGGGTCTAGATTATTTACATGTAAGCATGTGTGAAAATATGACTTGTTTTGGCTTGATTTTACTTAAGACATTAAAAAAAATATACAGTACAGTCAGTTTTGTTTTCATATTTTGTTTCTATTGACATGTAGAAGTTTTTCAGTGAAAAAGCTGACAAACTGTAACGAAAATCAATGAGAATCTTCCAAGACAGTGACAAAGTCTTATTCTCATAAAGTGTTTATCAGCTGGGACAGTCTACATTTCATAGATAAGCTCCTACTGCAAATGAAAAAGTTTTATATCCTTTGTTCATGTTAGAGTTAAGTGATAGAAAGCTTAGGCCGTGGGCTAATATGATACCAAAGTGGTTTGTTCTTAAGAGCAAGAGCAATGACTGCTTCCTCCTTAAAGAGCTCTGATTGCCTGGCATGTTTGGTCGAAATCCAAACCAACTTGCTTTGAATGACAAATTGATTGTTGTGTGCATTTTTGATAATACAGCAATTTGTCTCCTCAGGCATAATGTTCTAATCCCCCCTTCATTTATCAGTGGGGAATCAGTAATTCAGCTCTTCTTCAGGCTGAAGTTTGGCACACAGAGGTGGTGCTGCACTGCGCAGTTGCAGATCCTGTGGCGAAGATCCCTCTCCCAGCAGTGTCTGCATACCAATTCCTCAGCATGCTTTGCGTAGCACTCACTGCACTGCTGATTTTAGGAGTGTAAATGTTTGTCAACAACAGACAACAGGATTTTGTATCTTCTTGAGATTTTAAATGCCTTGTTTGCTTACACATTTTTACTTATTCTGTGCTCTGGCGCTGTTTGCGTCTTCTGGTTCAGATGAGCAGGAAGTGTTCATAGAATCATTAAAGTTGGAAGAGACCACTAAGATCACCCAGTCCAACCCCAACCATCCCCCCATACCCACTGATCACATTCCTCACTGCTACATCTCCATTTTTCTTGAACACCTCCAGGGATGGTGACTCCACCACCTCCCTGGGCAGCCTCTGCCAGCACATCACCACTCTTTCTGAGAAGAAATTTTTCCTAATACCCAACATGTTGCTTCAGTTTTCCAACTATAGTGTCCTCCTGGTCTTAGTGTTCGCAATATGAAATTTTGCAATTCCCAGAGAGCTCTGCATGCTTGCAAAGTTTGGGATACCCCATGTAGCAACACCACTTATTAGCAAGGTGCAGAACTTCTGTGGTTGTTTGTCCCTCATTCTGTGGTTGTGCCATGTTTCCCCTGACTCACAGAGTGTTTGTGTCACCAACTGCATGTGTCCCAAATAAGATACCATCTGTCCTGGGAAAAACAGAATTGTTTCAGCAGCAGAAGTGCAGAGTGAAACAATATGTAAGTCTCCACATCCTTCCCGCTTTTCTGGTGGCTTTTCACAGATCCTTTACCATGCTGAGCTCAGTGGTGTTGCTGATAGTCAAGATATTTCTGCAGAAATGCCAAACATACAGCGAAGCAGAAAAGCATGCAGTCTGAGCAGGGTGTATGCAGTGATGACTTCTGAACACCATCACGTGCCCTCACAAACCATAAAGCTCATGGACAGTAATTCCTTCTTGGCATGCAGCAGGGTAGGGCTTTTCCACTGCTCGCAGCTTACTAAGAAAGCCACAGCACATCTGTTCAGTGGCATTCTTTGCATAGCCTGCCTGGATAAGCTGTCGCTCTTGATTTTTATAGCATTTCACAACAGGGTGTTAGCCTAGAATGGAGAACCTCTCCAGACTAACACCTGCAGAGATCCTCGACTCATAAACACTTGTTGTGTAGGGCTGAAAACATGTCTTAAGTCAATAGGGGATCCGTATTCTCTGCTAAAACAAAGTACACTAATACATCTGCCCTCCATTAACTGTTGTCTTCTGTTTTGCATTTATGCTGTTTCTATATCAATGCTTTTATCCTTTCCTCAATGCTGCCATTCGGGTTCAAGCGATGCTCCTTAGAACATCTCTTCAAAACCCATTTCTGGTTATCCTTTTGAGGAGGTGGCTTCCTGTTCTGTTTCTCTGAATTTTAGACTGCTTTGCTGGCTGGAGATAGAAGATGGAGTATGTACACAAAGGCTCTCGTTAGCCTGGGGATGCTAATTTCCTTAAGCCTCATTGATAGTCAACCAGGGAACGATCCTGAGCATTTAAATTTAGTGTGCTCGTCTGAGTCTCCCTCGAGATGTTTCTGTCTCTCTCCATTGACACTACAGATGACTGTGTTGATAAATATTTGTCTTTATGAATATTTCCTTGTTTGTTTGATCTTTAACAACAAGCATTTTTCCTTTTTCTTTTGCTTCATACTGCGCATTTTCTCTGTTGAGTAGAACTCACCAGATTGGGGGAATGGGATGTTTTGCTTGTATTATTAGATCTTGACTTGGTTGCATTTTTAACCTATCATGAGTTTCAGTTAATAACTATCTCATCAGTGTCTAATCCAAAGGGACAAACTTATGGATTACTTTCATTGGACACTGCTATCCTGACTTCAATAACATTGTCCTACAGCAGCCAGGGACATGGCTAGATGATGTTTCCTTCAAACAAAGCCCACAGCCCTACTGCCACACTATTGCACTGGTCACGTTGGAATATAAACAGCAAGTGTTTAAAAAGCTTTGAAAATAAGTCTTTGTTTTTATATTTCCTTTGGCTGAAATTAGCCAAACAAATAAAGCCATGCCTTTCATATCTCTTTTACAGTCCTGAATGAATACGTTGGTTGATGAATAACATTTGGGAGTGCTATCATTCCCAGAATGTACTAGTTAAAAAGCTGTTCCTTTAATTCTCTTGCAGTAAACTACTTTATAAAGAATGGTACGGAAGATGTGTTACTGTGTGGAAATAGCACTGATGCTGGGTAAGTGATTTAAAAATATCTTCACTTCTGTTCTTTATGTTGTTGTTGTTACATTTCTTTCAGTTCTGTCCACTTTTCACCAGCATGATATTTCAAGTTCTTTGTGTCAGTAGTTACAGGAGAGAGGATAATGACAATATTGCGCATAGTAATAAAATTTTCTGAACTGCAGGGAGGAGAAGTTTGTGTGTGTCACTTATTTAGGTCTAAAATCGTTAGTTCTTTTTCAATGTATTTAAACTCCTCCATTAAAAAAAAAAAAAGTGAAAATTAAGTAACATTGGCTGAATGGGGAGTGTTTCAAAGGGAATGAATGAGAAATGAATGGAAAAAGAAAACCTAGAGGGATCTTGTGATGATGAATTCCTAGCTTTTGGCAGAGGATGATAAACAAATCCAAAAATGCTAGTTCCAAAAATAGAATGCTTTGGAGGTGGGAAGGTACTCAGCTTTAATGTGTGATCTACACTCGTATGTGATATGTTTACAGTCTGCATGTGTTTCATTTTCTTATAGTCTGTGCAGCAAGGAGATCAGTTCCCATGGTATACTAATTTATTCTGCACTAAGGACTTTGTCCATACCCCTACTACCTGTGAATGCTGACTTTTCCTTCTGTGTCCCATCCTCAGGGTCTAAGCACTCTGGGTGTGTTATTTTATTTAGATGCCCAGCCAGCATGGGTTCATGAAAGGCAGGTCGTGTTTGACCAACCTCATCTCCTTCTACGACTGGGTGACCAAACTGGTAGATGAGGGAAAGGCAGTTGATGTAGTCTACCTAGACTTCAGCAAAGCCTTTTACATGGTCTCACACAGTATCCTTCTGCGGAAACTGGCTGCCCATGGCTTGGACAGTTTTACCCTCCATTGGATAAGGAACTGGCTGGAGGGCCGTGCTCAACGGGTGGTGGTCAATGGAGTGAAGTCCAGCTGGAGACCTGTTACAAGTGGTGTCCCCCAGGGGTCGGTACTGGGGCCCATCCTGTTTAATATCTTCATTGATGACTTAGATGAAGGGATTGAGTGTACCCTGAGTAAGTTTGCAGATGACACCAAGTTGGGAGGTGGTGTCGATCTGCCTGAGGGCAGGAAGGCCCTGCAGAGGGATCTAGGTAAGCTGGATCGCTGGGCTGAGATGAATGGGATGAGGTTTAACAAGGCCAAGTGTCGGGTTCTGCACTTTGGCCACAACAACCCCAGGCAGCGTTACAGGCTTGGGGATGAGTGGTTGGATGATTGTGAAGAGGAAAGGGACCTGGGGGTGTTGGTTGATGCTCGGCTGAACATGAGCCGGCCGTGTGCCCAAGTGGCCAAGAGGGCCAACGGCATCCTGGCCTGCATTAGAAATAGTGTGGCCAGCAGGAGCAGGGAGGTGATCATCCCCCTGTACTCAGCACTGGTGAGGCCGCACCTCGAGTACTGTGTTCAGTTTTGGGCCCCTCACTACAAGAAAGACATTGAGGCCCTGGAGCGTGTCCAGAGAAGGGCAACAAAACTGGTGAGGGGTCTGGAGCACAAGTCTTATGAGGAGCAGCTGAGGGAGCTGGGATTGTTCAGTCTGGAGAAGAGGCGGCTCAGGGGAGACCTCATTGCACTCTACAACTTCCTGAAGGGAGGTTGTGGTGCAAAAGGGTCTGGCCTCTTCTCCCAGGCAAATAGTAGGACCCGAGGAAACGGCCAGAAGTTGTACCAGAGGAGGTTTAGGTTGGATATTAGGAGAAACTTTTTCTCTCAGAGGGTGGTCAGGCACTGGAATGGCCTGCCCAGGGAGGTGGTGGAGTCGCCATCCCTGGCAGTGTTCAAGAGGCGCCTGGATGAGGAGCTACGAGAGATGGTTTAGTAGCTTGTGGCACTGATAGGAATGGGAGGGTGGTTGGACTAGATGATCTTGCAGGTCGTTTCCAACCTTGTGATTCTGTGATTCTGTGATTTTATGTGAAAGGTTCTTGTGACGTTGACAGGAATGGGAAAGGAAATTATAAGCCATGCAAAGACTGTAGGATGTTCAGAGTTGTGGGTCAAAGAATAGAGACCTTAGCATGGTGAGATGGATGAGCTTTTGATCTGAATATGATAGATATTTGATATTTGAACCAAGGAGGTGGATGATCAAGTGTGGGGAGTAGGAGAGAGGATCTACTTTTGGAGGAGGATGTTCTGAGTTGGTAGAACTAAATGTTCTACTGACAAAAATTAGGATTTAAATTATAAAGAACTTGATGTAAAAAGAGGTATACGTGTATAGACAGACAGTAGGGAACCTGCTTTGGCAGAGGGGTTGGACTCGATGATCTCTGGAGGTCCCTTCCAACCCCTACAATTCTGTGATTCTGTGGAAAGATGTAATGTGAACTTGCTTGTAGTCAGGAGGGTGAAAAAAGCCATGAGGTTTTGAATAGAGACTGCTTTCTGCTGCCACTGTTACACCTGTATTTATGAAAAACAAAGGTTAAGATGAAGTGTCAGCCTTCCCTCTGCATTCTTGTGTGTCTGATCTTCATTGCCAGTATAACTTAGGCTGTAAACTCCTTGGGCAGAGCGCCATGCTTTCCTCTTTGTTCCAAGGAAGGTACAATGTCAGCATTCATTAATTAAGCGTTTTTTTGATTGTAATACACTGCGTGTATCCAGGCTCAGGTTGGCTCCAAGACTTTTGGGATAGTTCCCAGGAATCCCATAATTTGGCAGTCTATCTGCACTGGTGGATTGGCTTAGGACTGCCTTTCCTAGGCAATAGGTAGTACCACTGAGTAAGGAATATTCAGCACAGCAGCAACATTTTGCACATCATGAAATATTACACATTATTCTCACTGTTGACTTGATCTGTGGCTGTGACAGCTTGCTAAGCTCTTGAATAGTTTTGAAAGGTTTGATTAGATTATAGGTAGTTTGTGAGGAGTAGGTTGGGGCCTACAGCTCTGGAATAGTCCAAATGGTGGGAAGTTAAGCACAGATCCAATACCTGTGGAACAGCTTTATATTAATAGGCTGTATGGATTTGGGGTTTGCATTCTAGAAAGGTATATTAGCAAAATCAGCTACTCTGGAGAGTCAGTAAATTGCACTGTGTCAGCAAAAAAATCATGATTGGAGCAAGCTCCCATGGAGACACTGTGACCACAAGAGACATGGCCTGAAACTGCCAGAGGAGAACTTCTAGCTCCTGCGTAATGAGAAGAGGAAAGTGTCACCCTTAGAGTCCTAGTGCTTTTTTCTTTGAATATATCAAAGCAATTGGTATTTGTGCTGTTAATGAGAAACCCACTCTCCCTTTGTGCATCAGCTTTCTTCATCCCTTGCTCTTTCCGTGAAGTATTTAGTACCACTGGGTATGGTTTGATTTTAAATGCTTTATAATGGGAATATATACTCCTACTGTTTTTCTGTTCAGAACAGTAAATGTTGTCTCACCTTCAATACCTTACACAGATTTCCCATCAGTCATCCATTTCTATTATTTAAAGACATAGGGATAATTAGGCATGATCCTAATGCCTCAGGGGACTTGCGAAGTCATGTATTCTTATCTGTTAGGTAACAAGACTGTTATTTAAAGGCTGACAAGGTAACAAAGCAGGACTTTCTCTTTATCCATCAGTGGTTAAAGCCAAGAGCAGTGAAGTGAGCTCAGTAGCAAAAGATCAGGGGAGGTAAGTGAAGAGTAAATGGATGCATCAGATCATAGTCCTCCCATCTATTAGCAATGAAATTAATGGGGGAAGGACAGTTGGCAAGGCCGTGTTTGAATGTTCATAGCATTTTTGGAGCTTGCTTCTGCCCCTCCTCTGAAAGAGCTTGAAATTATTAGCCTCTGGGTTATGCTGAGGATCCAGAGGAAATGCTGGGAATGGTGGTATCATGTGTGCACTCCTGGAGGGATTTGTTGTTACAGTGAGGGATATCTGTGTTGTGGCTGGGATATTAAATCTCACGGTAATTGACAAAACCATTTTAGTGCATTTTTAAAAGCATGTTAATGACACTTTGAGGTTTGGCTGCTTGCTGTTATTATAGAATAGTGAAAAAAAAAAAAAAATCTAAATTTGGCAATTATTTGGCAGTGAGACTCAGATGGTCTGATGTAAGAGTGTTTAGTGATGGCGACTGCAACCTGAGCTGTACCAGCAGGCCAAAATCAGCAGGGAAATGATCATCAGTGGATGCTGTATCACAGACAACCTAATTATCTCAAAGGTGGGGGCTTTATTACATTACTAGGAGGGACTGTTTTCTGAACAAGTACCCAAACTGCCAATAAAACAGGAGGTAATGGATCTAGCTAATATTGATTCTGGTTCAGAAGGGATTTGAATAGATGGATGTCACTCAGCAGCAGCAAACATGTCTCCAGTACATTACCTGGCAGATGGAAGAAAAAGCGTTTGTTTATTGTTTTACATACACTCAAGCAACTTTGAGGAGTTGCATTAAAAATGACATTGCAGAGATATGGTAGGAGTGTGGGGGAGAAGACATGTTTCTTGTTGGGACAAGGAACAATCTGTCTGTGGGTGAGGGATTTCCCATGTGATGCCTCAGAAACTTGATTCAGGAAGCCTGAAAATTGATTTTTCTTCATTGAATCAAGTGGAAAATTTGTGGTGTTTTTGTTTTGTTTATCCAGCTGCTTTTTCTTTTTTTTTCTCAAGATGCACTGCTAGAATATACTGTGTACTTAAGAGAAATGGAGGATCCAGTGGAAACAAGAATTAATGGTTGGAGTCGAGAGGAAATGATTGTGATCAAAGATGTTCTTTGGCTCAAAGAGAACACTACTGACGCGTACTTGGTGTTTAACAACAAGCACATTCAGAGCGCTGCGTTAATGGAAAAATCCTCTGCTCTGAGATGTGTGTCACAGATTGGTCAGACATAGGAAGCAGTGCTGGCAGCAAGGCTCTTTTAATAATAATAATAAAAAAGAAAGTGTAGGGTACTTGCAGAATTGTTTATGTTTCTCGATGTATTTTGGGTCAGATTTCGTTGTTCTTTTAGATGTGGGTGCACTGGGATTTATTCAAGTTAGTTCTCTGCAATTTCAGCTTCTTTGATTTGATTTGGTAAAAGTAAATGGAGAAAGCTCTACCACTCTGATTTTCAAAGGGATTGCAAATTCCTCTATAAATCTGCCTTTCAGTTTAATTCCCAGACTAGTATCTCGTCTATCTTTGAAACCTTGTTCTAAGCCCTGAGGAGGTCCAGTAAAGATCTGGTACAGCGATCAAACACTTGGAAGATTTCTGCTAGGATCAGAATGTGAAAGCTGCTTTAACCTTCATGAAATCTGTTACCAGTAAGTGGACTCTGATTTGCAAGGACTGCAGGTGACTGAGTTGCCTCATTGGAGCAACAGACACCACACATGGCCGGTGCAAGCATCCCACACCTTTAGGAGGCACCAAACTAATCTTTTAAAAGTGAGGTCAAATGTGCCACATATCCATTAATGAGATGATGCCAATGGCAAAATAGCTTTAGAGTATGCTCAAGGACCCATTTGGCATGCTTTGTGCCTGGCTGCAGGTGATGGCACGTGATCAGTGCTGAGCAAAATGGCCAAGAAAACTCTTGAGAGTGCTGCTGGCTTGAGGAAATGCAGTCCTGATTGCATGTTCAGCCCCAGTGTTGGCATTCTGCTTGAGTTGATGCTCAACTGCATCTCTACTAGGCATCTCCTGCTGTGATCACCAGACCAGATCTCCCAGGGATGAGCTGCAGGGAGCTTTATGTGGCATGGTGCACCATCCTGCATTGTGCCACCCGTGCAATTACAGCATGTTCCTTCTCAGTGACTATTAACCATTCATTTTAATGAGATATTCAGTACCTCAGAGCCCTGTGCTTCCCCACAGGACAAGGACTTATGGGGTGCCTCAGCTTGGGATTATCAGTCCATGAAAAAGGAACATACATTTCAGCTCCAAAGCAGTTCCACTTCTGTGCTGTTGTAATTTCACAGAGACATTTCTCCAGCTTAGACTGCTGTTCTGTCACCTACAGGTTTGGACGAGCAATAGGAACAGTGAGGAGATTTGTCTATTAGGAGAATGAGAAATGGGCAGTATGCAGTATGCAAAGTCAGCAAGCAGAAAAAGAGAAACTTATCTTTGTTCTTTTCACTTCTTTTTTTTCCACTTGCAACTACAATATGCAGCTGTTAGTTTTTGGGTTTTTTTTTCAGAACAGTGTGCGTGTTTTAAGCCAATTGTGTCCCCTCAAGGTCAGACTGCTTTTTTGTTGTTGTTTTTGTTCCCTTTCACATGATATGTCCTGTATATTCAGCTCATGGGCAGGAACAGTCTGCGAGATCATGCTGACAAAGAAAGCACATTTGCATCATGTCTGTACCGATATTACCAAAAAGAGTAGTAAACAGGAAGGAAAAGCAGCCAGTACAGCTACTTCAGGATGTAACAAGAAAGCACCTTTGGCAACCGCATCCTAGTAACTGTTGCTATAGAAACTTTAGCTACCTTTATCCTCTCTATGACCTTGATTTTTCTTAACAGGATGCATTAAAATAATGTACAGTCGGGCAAAATTCTACGTGGTTTGGTAAGTTTTGCTGTCACTGAGCTGACTGCATGTTAGGGATGTAGGCAGCACCACGTAGCATAATTCTCAAAGTTTTTAGGCAAGTCCTAAATGTTTCTAAAGAGTCACTGGAATAAAACTTTGTTTCCTTTTGTGTTGTGGCATTTTACTAAGGTAATTAATGCCAACGCATAAAGTTGTATTAGATGCCTGTTTTCACATTCAGCATGAATACTGCAATACTGTTATGGTAGGTTCTCCACGCCAGCATGCTGTCAGCATCCCCATTACAGCATGTACAGTGGTGCAGTGCTTTGATCTCTCTGAGCTGTAATAACATTCCTTTGCCTTTATGCATCCTCCATGGGGTGATTTAAAGCCCCTTGCGGAGGCTTATCACAACCCTGAAGGGTGGAGAAGAAATACACACCATACCAAGGAGCACTGCTGCTATCTGATGCTTCTTTTACTTCCCCCAGCTCTACCTTGTCTTGCACAAACCAGTGCTGCAGCTCTTGCTCAGCCTTGGAGCCTGGAACAGCATACGTGTCTGCCAGAATAACACGTCCAACAGCCTGATCTTCCATAGCTCTCAGTCCCCCAGTACAAGCAAATGTACCCAGCAACACAACCCCAGCTGTGCTGGAAATTGAGGAACTGCAGCAGAGAATAGTGCACCCAGTTGGTTCTTTTCTTCTGTTGCTGGCAATGAGGTCTGCTGCAGCTCACAGTTGCCTGAATTTAAGTAAACCTGTGTTATTATTATCGTTATTATTATAATTATTTGCTGTCTTAAGGTCCCAGGTTCAGGCTGTGTTTTATTGGCTGCTGAAAAAATGCAGTGAGAAAATGTCCCTTGCCACAGAGGGTTTGCATTTCAGAGTCACAAACCATGAATGGGTTGGGATGAAGATGATGCTCACACAGTGCCTTCACTGTATGTACCCCTGGGCAGAGACAAGAATGGGGAAGGTGGCAACAAATAGCTGTCTGTAGGTGACCTCTGCATAAGGAACTTTGTCAGGTAGGGTGCAGTCTGGCAGTGTGTGTTTGGTTTGCTGCATGAATGGATCCATCCCAATGAATGAGCTTTGGTGTGTGCCTGTTGGGACCAGTGTCCTTGTAATGCTCATCCAGTTCAGTCTGATTGGGTATAGCTGGCTGAAAAGGCTGGAGATTTTGCTGCACTGAAGAAAGGATAAAGTTCTCAAATGTGATTTCTTCCACTGCTGCCAAGGTGAGAATATTTTATGAAGAATGAAATGCATTGTTTAGACTGCCAAAGCTAATAGCCTAATTACACCTCAGTTTAGTAAGCAGTATTAATGAACTTATTACAAACCTTCTGGTTGTGCAGTGCATTTTCCATGACTTTAACTAGATTCTGATGTGGATCATGTAGACTTTTCCATTTACTCTTTATTGGTTACAGTGATGTCAGAATTAGGATGTATATATTATACTTGAGTATAAGAAATAGCAGTAAGCAAGAATGTCACCTGAGGGATGCTGCAGGAAACATAGGGAATAATTATATGTATTATACAGCCTTAAGGGCAAAATTAACAGTCCCCCACTCCTAGGGACCAGTTGTGAATCTGGAAGACCGTATTGCTGGTTAGACAGCAGTAGTAGGAATTAAATCCAAATCCTCTCAATTCTTAAGGATAGGTATTATTGCCTCTTAGTCAAAGCTTTAATAAGCTCATCAACCACATGAGAGAAGACCAACTGTGGGCTACCATCATCATAAAGCAGTCATTTGTCATTGTGTTTTTGGTGATGAATTATTACCCTCCATTTTGATTGATGGGTTGGGCAGAAAATCCAGTGTCTGACCACTGGCCTGGTTGAGAATAAATGATAGTTTGCTTTCCCTGTTGTAACATAAAGTCTAAAAAAACCCATCTTGGAACAGTGTGAATACTATCTTTGGTTGAAACCCCATCATGATGACCAGGCACTCTGCTGGTATTAGACGTGTCCAAGATATCAGCTGTAAACCTTTCAGCTTGTTTTCTGCATTCTTAGGCTTAAGTTGTGACTGAAGCAGGGCCACTTAGGAGCCATTAACATCATACATTCCTTGTTTATTTGTTTATTTTTATGGCTTTATTTATTCCATTTGATGCATGTCTGTGGAATGCACACTGTTGCTTCTTTTGTAAGCAATTAAGTGTGGCAGACCATAGTGAGCTTTTGCAACCTACTCCAGATAAAGGGGCAGACCTGACTGTGCTGCTGATGTGCGTGACTTGAGCAGTGGTTTGTTGCTAACTCCTGGCAACACATGGACAACACTCCCCGTATCTGCAGGGTCTGAATGTTACAACCCAGCACGTGGTTGTTTTACAAATCTTTTATTGCACAACCTTATTGGCCACTGCAGTCTGAATCAGCAGGTTCCTTGGCTTGCTGAGATTAAACTCTTGAGCCAGAACATTTTGTAATTATGCCCCTCAGCTACAACTATCTGGCATTCCCAATCTGTGTTATTTAAAACAAAGCTGTTTCTTTTATTCTTTAATTTCCTGTGCTGCTGCCAGCTTACAGTGGTGATTACAGCCTGATGGATGGGTAGGTAGACTGATGCTTTTAACTTTTCCAAATCAATGACACTAATTTTTACTGTGATTAATTGAACAGTATCCTAGGAGGCTCCTGTGCAGGATGTTGTATTTATGTATTTTGTTGTTGCTGCCCATCCTTGTGAATCAGAGGAGAGTGCAATCCTCTGTAATGCTTCCCTGAGGTAAAAGAAGCTAAAGAGCTTGAAAAAAAAAAATCTGGAGGGGACAACTATTATAGAGCTAAGACACTTCAGCAAAATCTTGAGACTCCTTACAAAAATCCTCAGAGGAAATGGTGTCAGTTGCAGAATAATACTCTCATGTGAAAGCCTTCCACCTAAGGTTCTGTTGAGTATTTTTCTGGGAAGCAGCATTTCCTTTCCTTCTCAGAGTTTTTCAGAGCACCCACAACCCACAGGCTATCACTTCTGTAGGCTACAAAAGAGGATGAGGAAGTGTAAGGAGCTGATATATAAGAGATTTTTGTCTCGAGCATCTAGCCTCTGTTAAGAGGGATGTGAGCTAATGTTAATAGCATTCTTTGAGCTAGAGTTCAGGTTTTCTGTGCTGAAGGTAGCTCATCGTACACCTGTGTATATTATATAGGTTTCTCTGAAAGCAGTGCCTCCTATTTATGTCCACAGAAATGACAACAGATACAAAGAGCACAATAAAGCTGTTTGATAGAAAAAAATGCTCAGCTACAAAATGCTATTTTTCAACATAGTCACTGCCATTCACTATGTATTTTCAGCAGATGAACTGCATGCCATGCTCATAAAAATGTGCACCAATGGAGGTGACACTGTTTCACAGCTGCTATGATGACATAGTTGCTAGGAAAATGTTGCTCATACAGTCCATTTTTCATTAGCCTGGACTGATGGAAATCAGAAGGCACCAAAACCAGATTATATGGTGAGTGTAGCAGGACAAGTTCAGGCAAGGCTAGCAATATGCTCCATGGTCTTCAAACTGGCCTGGAGCCTGGTGTTATCATGTTGCCTGAGGAAGATTGTCTTCTTCTCTGGCCTGACTTTGGAAGTTTGAGCCTTTGGCTTAGTCAACAATCATCACGGTCAGAGTTGATGGTCAAGTTCCAGGAAAGCCAGTAGGACCGCCCCTTTTCCGTCCCAAAGGACAGTGCACATCGCTTTACCCCAAGGGCTGCATCTTGAACTTTACCTTCAATGGAAATTCATGTTGCCACTCCATGAACTGCCATTTTGACTCTGTCTCATAGCGGTGATATTATGTCACCAGTAACGATTGCTATCCAGCAAACCATCACCTTCAGCCTCATATTGACTCAGCAGGTCCTAACAAACTTCCATATGGTGTTCTTTCTGTTCTTGTGTTAGCATTCAAGGGACCCACTTGCTGCAAACTTTGCAATATTCCAACGTTGCCATCATTGTTTCCGACTCATTGAGGCCAATATTCCGCTTGATATACATTCCCTGGTCATAATCCATTGTGCTGATTGAGATGCTCTTAATTTCCTGGTGTGATAACTGTGCTTCACTGTCTGGAATGTGGTCAATGTTGCCACTGCTGAGATGCACCACCCAGGAATACTGTTGGGAAGGTTCACCTTTTACTGGCAATACCAGTATCTACCTCTGATGTTGTGGGCCATCATCATAAAATAGAAGGCATTACTATCAGAGAAGCCCTTGTATTGGAGTTCTGTGTACACCCACTATGAAACCACACTCATCTTTTTGCTCTAGCAATCTATTGCTTCGTGGAAGTTACTTTTGAGATACATAAAAGTAGAACAAAACATGGAAAGACGGTAACAGTGTTATAAAAAAGTTATATAAAAAATTAGTCTGAGGAGATGTTGCTCACTTGCATAGTCAGAAGAATTGCATATCCATTTCTTAGGTTTTTCAAGCAATTTCAACAAATAGCCTTCTTCTTCAAAATGAAGTTTTCCCAATCAGAAACATTGGCAGTAAACCTGACAGTGGCTTTACAACCTCTGATCTCATGGTGATGAGAGCTTTGCATGCCATGGATAAACATGTAATACTCTCAGTATTCCCTTCTTTTTAGGCACCGATCTCTCATCAGAAGTGGGAAAGTCTGAGGAAATTAACCAGAAATTCTCTCAGGAAATTAATGACAACATTTCTATTTTGCTTAAGATGTGACCAAATTATCCTCACTTAAAATTAATTTCCAGCCTGCTGCCCAACCTATGCTTAGGTTCACCATTAAAGAAATCACCTATTGAGTTTCTCAGAGCTGCACTCCGATGTTTCGGCTATTAGTAGTAATATTAAAATAAGAGCAGTGAGAGCAGATCACTGGATCTTCCTGATATCAGCTTTTCATGCAGGACTAAGGAAAGAGACACTCAAGGTCAGGCTGGATGGGTCTCTGACATCTGATGGAGCTGTAGGTGCCCCTGTTCATTGGAGGGAGTTGGACCAGATGGCCTTTAAGGATCCCTTCCAACTCAAACAATTCTGTGATTCCGTGAAAGTTTGTCCACCTCTGTAAATAATAACTCAGTTTCCAGGCAAGCAGAGCGTGTCAATAAATTTATTTTCATTGCAAAGGGAAAGAGCCTTAACAAGAATTTTCATGTCCTGCCTGGGCATGATGTTTTAGTGCATGCAAGCAGAAAGGGTTTTCTTCTCTGGAACCCAGAACATCTATTTCTTAGAGCTCTTGAACGGTGTCAGCAGCATGTCACAGGCACTGTAGGCCGTCTGCAGCAGCAGATCTGAGGCAGAAATCTCATGTCTCTGTGGCAAAGTGACAGCAGATGCTGCCTCTGGGAGGGAGGAGATTTAGTGAAAATGTTGCCTGAATAAAGGACATGGTTATACAAGAGGAATTCAGCGTGCCTTTGCATATTTTAGGGGAGGGGGGGAAGCCCAAATTTCTGCATTTTCTTCTTTTCTAAGAAATGTTACTTCATTGAATTTTTATTCAAATGTGGCTCTGATCAGGGAACAATAGGAAGTAGGAAAACTCTAGAAGGAAGCATTTCTAGGCAGAGAAATTGAGATGCATTTTCCTTCTTCTTTCTTTGTGAGATACAGTTAGCATTGTCTAAATTCTCAGCTGATAAAAACTAAGTTGGCTCTACCTGAGACGACAGAATCACTTCATACTTTAACTTGTATTACACTTAATTTACTAAGCATCAACTGTTCATTGCTTTTTTGAAGATCACTGCAAATATGGCTTTGCAGACATTTTGCAGTGCCTCTACACTCCTTTTTCAGTGTTCAAAGCAGACTTATTTGAAAATTTATGCTTGACTAATGATATTAAACTAAGCTTCTTAAAATGTTCTTGAATGTGTTATGTCGGTGGCTGACACCACAGATTTGTATAACTTCAGAACCTCTAGCAGTGTATCCTCAGCTCAACATGCAGTGCTGGATTCTTACCATGTACTGCAGAGATTTAGCTTGTATCAGTATAAAACTTACATATATGTAAATTTATCCTTGATCTTCCTGTTGATGCACAGCCTGCTTTCTAATGAATCATTTTGTCTATATGTGTCTCATTTGAAAATGACTTTTCATTATTTACATTATTGCTTTGCCTCGTGCTGTGTGGCAGTATTAGGAAGTTTGCGAAGTCGCTTCTGGTGTGAGGGTGTGTGGGGTCTTTTGACTAAATGTTTCTTGCCATACAGCTGGAAAAGGAGGCTCAGTGATCTGGGATCTCTGCCGCCTTGTGCTATTTAATTTGATGAGGTGCAGTTTGGTACTTAGTACCACTGCTGGACCTAAAGCAGAGAGCGTTCTTATTCAGTTCTGGCATCAGGGGCTAGAAAATCACTTATAGAGTCTTAAAGTTTAATGAGAGCCACTGTAAGTCATGGTATCTGCTTGCCATTTAATACGTGGATCTGCAATATTTTCCTGGTCAAAACAACAAAAAAAAAAGTCATGACCCCATACTAAACCAATGTTGGAACAAAAGGTTGGGTTTCTTAGACTGAAGATTTAGTCCTTGCAGGGGGTGAGTGTGAGGTCAGGTAATCAATCAGGAAGGAGCTCAGATGGCAGATGCTGATGATGTGCAGCCAGTGTCAGACAACAAAACCAGAAAAGGAGTTTCACCATCACAGTGTTAGCCAGAACTGTAACAGGAGACACCAAGTTTATGATTTTTAATTAGGATTAAGTGGTAGGAGAAATTACATTGAGTACCAAAGTCCTGCCTCATTTCTGTCTATTCCAAATAGCAGAGTGGCAGGTAATCATTCGCCATTTCAGCTCTAGCTGTGATTATAATTTCCCAGTTTCCCCTTTCAAAGGAAAAATAAGATTACAAAGATCCTTGGTACTGTGAAGTTAGCATATATTGTTGTGTTTTCACTCAGTAGAATTTACCTTGGAGCATCTGTGCATTTAAGCAAGAACATTCAATATTGTCCCTTGAAATCTATTTTTCCATACTGAAGCCAACTATGTGACATTTCATGTATTGTCTCTCCTGTTTTGCAGCACCTGCCCTGAGGGATACATATGTCTGAAGGCCGGGGAGAATCCTGACCATGGTTACACAAGCTTTGATACTTTTGGCTGGGCCTTTCTCTCTCTGTTCCGTCTTATGACTCAAGATTATTGGGAACGCCTCTACCAACAGGTATGAATGTGTTCTATTACTTTTTTAAATAGAAAATAAACACAACATTTTTTTATAGTTACATATCTAATAATTTAAGGCAAGAAAGAATTCCTAGTTATTAAGTAAACTGTTCCTGGTGTGTTCTGGACAAGGACCATCAATCATTACAATTAATTTCCTTACTTAGAAGCGTTGATCGTATGAGAATGCATTAGACTGGCTGCTTGGGGGAGAGGGCAGAATTGGAGTTAAGAGCAGAACGCTTTGAATTTACCTGAATTTCAGAAAAAGTTCCCTGTTTAAAAAAAAGACACCACATCACTGCTTAATGATGTTTGTGGCTGATGTAGCACGGACCAGTCTTCTGAATCCAGTTCAACAACAAGCAAATAAGCAAACAGAAATGCACTGTGTACTTGGCGTATCTATTTTTTCAAGGCATAGCAATGAACACAAATTTATTAGACAGTGAAGCTACCTGGTACCTCTTGGCAAGCCTTTCATGGCAAACACCTAAGATCCAGCTCAACCCACCATGCTAAACTCTCTTTATGCCTATGATTCTCGTGAAGAACTGGACAGTACAGTCAAAGCACCCAGGGTGCTTAACACAAGGCAGATCTCTAAACAATGCTTAAGTGAATTACACCCCAAAAGTACCTTTTTTCTCTCCATCAACTGCAAAAGGACCTTCATTGTTGATATCTGAACAGAAATAAGGTGAATCCCTCTTGGAAAGTTGGAAAGTTCCTATGGAGCAGACAACAGTAGGCTAAGCTGTGTGAGCTATTGCAGGGTATATATATATATATATCTATATATATATATAGCATATATATATTGCATATATATTGCATATATATATTGCAGGGTATATATATATATATATATACAAAAATGTATTTGTTCTCTAAGAAAACATTCAGAAATGCTTGGTAAAACATTCTCCTTTTGAAAATGAGTCCTAGTGCAAAGCACACAGTTTTTGACTACAGTATGAAAACTTACTGTTGAGAAGGTTATTTTGGTTAATGATGTCATCATTTGTCACAGAACTGATTCTGACTGGGAGTCACTGACCCTGGAGGCATTCAAGGAATGTTTAGACATTGTGCTGAGGGGCATGGTTTAGACAGAACTATTGGTGATAGGCAGCTGGTTGGACTGGATCTTGAAAGTCTTTTCCTTGGTGATTCTATGATTCCATGATGAACAAAAGCTGAATTAAATTATATTTTAAATCTATGTTTAAAAAAGAATCAAAGTATCTTTTTTTTTTTTTTTCCTTTCAAAATACTGTCTTAGTGATTTTACCTTTATACTTTTAGACTCTCAGATCTGCTGGGAAGATCTACATGCTCTTTTTTATGCTGGTCATCTTTCTGGGCTCGTTTTATCTGGTCAATCTGATTCTGGCTGTGGTGGCCATGGCATATGAAGAGCAGAACCAAGCCACCATTGCTGAAACAGAAGAAAAGGAAAGAAAGTTTCGGGAAGCCATGGAGATGTTAAAGAAAGAGCAGGAGGTAGGTAAACTGTATGATGTGATTGTCCTTGGGTAACTTTAAGATGGTACCTCGGGTAACTTTAAGATGGTACCTCAAGATTCAAATTCTCTTTAATTCAGAATAAGAGTCTGTTTGAAAGCATCTTAATGTTTATTGTCCTGGTCAGAGTTAGTTTCTGAAAGAAAAATGATGATTCTTCCTGCTCCGAGTGAGGCCATTTAGTGTTTACACATCCAGAGCTGTATTGGTGTAACAGCAACTATGTGTGCCAGCAGAGGAATTTACATTCGTTGACATACACAACGTATTCATGATGATATAACTACATCTGCATTCAAGAACTGAACATGTATTTTGGTAGCTCAGCCATAGCTCCAGCTGAACCTCCTTCCACCTCGTCTTCAGCCCACACTCATTTTCACAGTTTCGTTTACACTGCTGTGAATATCCAGTTGTCTGATAATGGAGACATATGACTTCGTAACTGAACAAGTGAACAGACGGATCTTGAGGTTAAACTTTGCATATTTTGTAAAGGACATAAATGGATTAATGCTGTGTTGCAGTTTCCAGAGAAACAGGGAGGCCAAAATGTGGCCGTAGCGACGTAGCCTTAATAACACCAATTAATTTGCCTGTGGTTTGTATGGGGTTGAAAGCCTTTATTAAACAGTTGAAGAGAACGTTTTAGGTGCTGTGATCAGGAAGACAATAAGAAAATTAGTCTGAAATAACATGCAGCAGTGTAGTTGAGAGAAATAAATCCTCAGTACACAATATAAACTAATATACATAATTTGCTTTTGGGTACGTGTGGCTTCAGGGCCTAATACAAAGCCCATTTAAATCCTTGGAAAGAAAATAGAAAATGTAATTCATTCTTTACAAAGTGCTAGTAGAGGCTTATGCATGGTTTATGTCCTTTTAAAGATCCATTTTGATGGTTTAAGTAATAGGTAAAAGCAATTTAGTCCGTATATGTACAGAGCAACTTTATGCCATAACCTTAGGGAGCAAACTGAACTCCAGCTTGTACCTGTTTTATGTAGATTTTCATGTCTTTTGACTCCAGCTGAGCTCTTCTTAATAACATTCAGCTTTGGTAGCCCCACTTATAATTAAACATATTTAAGCATTTCCTTTTGAAGTCTTTGATTTTAGTTAAACCTGTATGTACGTACACAGAAAAGGAACATTAAAGCCTGAAAGTCAGTATGTGTCAAAATGAAGGCTTCTCATACAAACCTAAATTGTTTCCATTTTTCTGTATGATTTACAGCATGGTCTTTTCGTTAACCAGCCAACTCTCATTTTTCCTGTGTCTAGTTCAGTACAGAGAGTTGGCAGTGTGTGACTCAAGTTCTTGAGTTTCTCCTCGTTTGCTCTGTAGCCTTAGGCCAGCTTAAGATTTCCAGATTTGGGCTTTCAAAGACTGCTTCAAAACCCAAATGACTAACATCCTCTGAGGTTTTTCAGTTCCTCCTGTCACCGCTCAGACTCTGCATGCTTCAAAACTACTCATTAATATTTGCGGTCCTCCTGGAGAATTATCTCTTTTTTGTGGAGAAGCAGCTGGAATACAGAGGATGGGATCCAATGTGTTCACTTGTTTGGGTTTTCTGAATGCCCAGAAGCTGTCACCTACAGCTTTGTACCTGCAAAATGAAGTTGCCCGTAACTACATGTTAAGTTTGGTTATTCTGCCAATCAGCCCCCAACATGTCAAACTGAGCATCCTGAAGAAGATGCTCAGCAAAGTGATTTGAGTGGTTTGCTATGCCATGTAGCTTTTAGATGTCCTTTGCTCCAGTCAGAACTACTCAGTTTTAATTTTGCTCTTCAGGTCCTTATTTCAAGTTCTTGGTTTTGGCTTGCTCACCATACCACTAGATCTCACCTTAAGTTCTATCTTGTGCATAAATGCCATGTCAGGGCTCATCTGGGCTATGCTATTCTCCCATCCTTCAGCCACCACCTGTCTTTGCAGGACATGTGTGCTCCGCATGTTCTTCCCTGCCCTGGGTGTTAGCAAAGGTTTGCAGTACAGGGGGGACAGGACGCTCAGCTCAGCCACTGGAAGCCAATCAGGAAGAGCAGATAGGCAGGATGTGGGCACATCCTCCCTGCCCTGAGAAACAACTTGGTCCAAATCCTCTTTCAACAACTGATGTAGAGCAGAAAACGATTTCAGCCCAAGCAATAGGTAAGAAATTGCTAGGAAACTGAAATTAGCTTCTTTTTCAGTAAGAGTACAGTGAGCTTAATAGCACAACCTACAATATTTTCTAGATCAATGCAGTATGATGGCAATCTGAAAGGAAAACTGAAACTCTTTAGACCAGCTTTGACATTGCTCAGTGTAAAGAGAACATAGATATAACTGATAGACCTGGTTGGGGACCATCCGTCAATTTACACAACTGGTCTAACACATTCCTAAACCTGAATTTAACACCAGAAGACTTGCTGAATCTTTATGAAGAGAAAGAACTTCAGTACAGCAATTAAATCAATTGATTTAAAAAAAAAATATTTAACAAAATACAACAGCCTAGACTGATGTCTGAGCCCTCCTCCCTGCTCTAAGCAGCTTGCTCATGAAAGATATTTCCCATGGGAATTAAGTTTTGTTGTGCTCTCAGCTTGATAGAGCTACCGCTACTCCTTGAAATACATGATTGATTCTTTACACGACTGTTAAGTGCCTTCACTTTCCTTGGACTGATGCCTGTGGGAGGAAGGGAGTATTTTGCTGTGGAGAGCTGATTGCCTGTTTGATTCTAGTGGCTTGCAGACAATAGCACTGAGGATTTATCTGTTCCTCCTGTTCTGGGGAACCTGAAGAGGATTTTTATTTTTTTATATTTCACTCATTTTATATACTCCATCTGGGGCTTTGAGAATGGGCCTGTCTGCAGGTCACTGATGTGACTCCTACTGGGACACTGCACCTCCACACCTGACCTCACACTCTGTGCAGAGCTGGCATCCTTGGGGATGGGGATCCAGTGAGCTGGCGTGGGCAGTGCCTTCCTCTCTGCTGGTATCGATTCTTCCTCCTGCTCATTTGCTTTCAAGGCTCTTGCTTTGTGTGCTCAGGCTTTTGCAGTCGGCTTTTGCTGGGTTCCTAGTGGTTGGTCTGTTATCAGGTGGCTCCTGCCATGATCCCACCAGATAGCAAGCACAGCACTGAAGCACACGGCATAACAAAGTCCACCTTATCTCCAGTTAAGCCCATGGTTTTCTCCTTGAATCTCTCATCACAGCTGCCTGTGCTGCTGCTTGGGATAAGTGTTTACAAAGACGTGCCAGCTGAATTGCCTGCTGCTCCTAGCATCTCTCCATGACTGCAGAGAAAAGCACAGCCACCAGCTTGGCTCCTGTCATGCTCAGCCTCCTGGTTTAAGGGGCTGCAGTCATGGGGGATGTTGATCTTGTGGTGTCTTGACCCCAATCTTTTAGCCACCAATAGAAGTGCTACTCCAGAAGGAGTGTGTGCCCACAAGCTGGTTCTCTTGTGAAGTGTTAAGATTTATTGCTACATAAATCAGATGATTTTATTAAGCCATTCCTATTTTCCATCACAGGATATGAATGGTAGACCTGCATGTGTGCATCCATACTAGGAACTTGGCTCATTTGCTTATTTTCCTCATGACTAAATAGTGAGGTTAGAAACGGGTTAAGAACAGTTCCAGCCACATGAGGTAGTTTTGTCATTAATGACCTCTTCAAAATTTTAATTGATTTCCTGTACAAACTTAAAATGTAGAACGAAAAATGAGTAATCACTTACGCTCACTGGGATCCAACAGTCAAATAATAATTTTTGCACCTTTGCATCTTCTCTTTTAGGCACTAGCTGCTAAAGGGATTGACTCGATGTCACTTAGCTCCCTGGAAATGTCACCTTTAGCATCCAAAAATGCCAAGGAAAGAAGAAACAGGCGAAAGAAAAAGAAATCTTTGGGGGCAGAAGAGTATGGGGAAGACCAGAGGAATTCCAAGAGTGAATACGATGACGGTCAGAGGAGAATGGTAAGCCATGGTCTGAAACATCACTTCTTTCTCACTGCACTTGCTGGGTAGGCCAAGCTCTGAATATGCAATTAAAGCTGAAACTTCCAGATGGAGAAAAGAGTCAATATTTAATGTGACGACTGACCTGGAGATACTGTGTGTTAGATCTGTGAAAGGAAACATGTTAGTACTTTCTTTTCAAAATGAATTTAAAATGCTCACTAAGCATTCTTGTGAACCTGTGAACCTATTTTGTCTCTCTTTTTTTTTTTTTTATTTTTTTTTTTTTTTTTTTCTGCTTCAGGATCCCCTCACAGCCTGATTTATTTTCTTACTCTAATTCCATTCATCTGATTATATCTGTCCATTCCCTATTAGAGTCAAAATATTCTGAGAAAAAAAAACCTGCAAAGCTTAAAAAGAAAAGAGAGGAGCAGAAAAGGAGGAAATGTGCCTCTGAGGGCATTTTTAATGACATATAAAGATGATATTAACATTTTTCTATTCCTTTGCTAGTTGCCTCCAAGTCAAAACTTTGTGGCACTTGTTTCTTCTTTACATTGCAGGAACAAAAATAGAGCAAGACTGTTGTTAAATATGGTTTTATATAAACAATACTGACATGCATGAATATGAATCTGCACATGCTGTGTGTATCAAATGATGGTAAATAGCTTCAGATAATTTGTTTCTGCTTAACTAAGGGCAAAGTTAAAATCAGTGCTTTTTATTTTTGTTTGTTTGTTTTCTGAATAGCCATGTAATGGGCTAAGTCTTTTCCTATTTTGTTGTCAGTGAATTTAGGGGTACTTGGCAGCCATAAAAAGCTGATAGAAAACAAGTAAGTGATTTAAGTAAATGTGACCAATTGCAGACTCCCAAGCTTATCAGATTGATGCAGAGCTGTATTTCTGTAAATAACATACTTTTTAAAATCTTAACTGTTTTTGTTTTCGCCTCATTGGTTGAGTGAGTTGTGTTACAAATTATACCTTTGTGAAAGCCAGAGTTGCTGTCTAGCTTCATTCTGGATGGATTTCAAGATTTTACATACCAGAATGATCATGGTTTGCAGTCGTATATTGCAGCATGTTCCTTAAATTTATATTTCTTGTTTTCACTTTTTGCCCATGGATGTCATGGGAAACATGGGAGACACATTTCAAAGCTTATAGTAAATCTTCTCTGCAAGGCAGTGTCTGGCATGGTTGGAGGGAGTAAGGCTGAGTCATCATTCAGATGCAATCTGAGCAGCTGGAAGTGTGTTGCCATCAGAAATCAGTCTCAATGACTGTGTCATGGAAACCCAGGCATGGATATTTATTTTTTTTACCAGTTAAAGTTTGGTAGCAATCCAAATGGGTTGTTTTTAGTTAGAAGGAGCCTGGTTTTTGTACGCTTCCGTGTACCAGTGTCACAAAATAGCATCATTACATAATCCAGTGGTGTGAGCTACAGCAGAAAAAAGAAATAATGCTCATTTGGCTTTGCTGGTTTGTGGAGATCTGACCTCTCTTCATATACACTTGGCTCATGAGAAAGTTCTGAAGAAGCTGAAAATTCTGTGCAGGCTGTAAAATCAAAAGTATGTTCTGCCTAAATGCTCTTACTCCATTAATTTCCTCTTCACAGTGTGAGGGAAGGGGACAGACTTGAACTCCTTATGCATTTTCTGAACATCCTTTTCACTCTGTCAGGGTTTACATGTGTTTAGTGCTTGGCTACGTCTTACTGGTGCTCTGTCAGAGCTGCATTCTCACCAGCAGACATCGGAGTGGATCATCAAGGCTAGCATTTAGGTGTAAAGGAGACTGCTGTGTAAAGAGGTTGCCTACCCCTCAAGGCAGCTATGTGTGTTGGGATAATCATTCTACAAACCAATAAATCATATTCCTCTTCGTGCTCTTCTTTTTTTTTTTTTTTTTATCACCTTCTTCCGCCGTATTCTGCTTCTTCTTCTCCCCTCTTCTTCTCATTTCTTCCCACAGTTCATTTCCTGCCCTATTTCTTTATCTCTTGTTCTCCCACTGCAACGTTCCTTCCCCAGCTGTTACGAAGATGTGTGATAAATGCGGTGAACTGGAGCTGGATCCCCTTCCCTGCTCCTGTCTTCCACTCCTTGTGCTGCCTTCCCAGGTCCTTTGGCACTGACCATATGGGGAGGGAGTAGAAGCAAAGGAAGCATCACGCTACCAAGCGAATGCCACCTTGGCCCTTCCTAATTCAGTACATCTTTAACTACTGAGTGTTAGACAGATACTTAATGGCTAGGACTGATTTTTCAACCTCTTAACTTTGCAAAGGTTGAATACATGTAATTAAATCTCTCTCTGAATCACCTGATTTAAAATGGAACTTATTATTCTCCCCAGACCTTCCTCGCTCCTCAAAACATGTTGCAAAATGTTGTTTCTCTTTCCCCTTTTTCCTTTCTGGGGGTTTCTAGACTCTCCTTGGCATTAGTTATGGTCCCAGTGCAAACTTGGTGAAGCGCAGAACCAGCCACGGAAGCATATTCAGTTTCCGACTCCGTGGTAGAGACACTGGCTCCGAAACAGATTTTGCCGATGATGAGATCAGCACTGCTGGGGAAAATGAAAGCCACCGGGGCTCTCTCTTAATTCCAAGATCTGGGAGACGTCCGAGCATTCAAAGTCAAGTGAGCCATAGTTCTCACCCTACTACTCCCAGCTACACCCAGACGGGCAAAAGGAACAGCTCAGTGGATTGCAATGGTGTGGTTTCCCTGATAGGAGGAGGCACCGGGGCACTCAACCCAGACCCTACTTCTCCTGCAGGGTTACTGCTCCCCCCAATTATTATGGAAAAACCTGGGACAGGCGATCTGGTGAGTACTTTATAACTTTTGTATGTGATTCATGCTCTCGTTTCCTTCTGAATGTTGTTGGAGTTTGCTGTAATTTATTTACACAGTATGCAATCTGCAGTGAGAAACTTCCCACCATTCTAGGCAGGGTGGGAATGCAACAGGCTAACTCACATAGTGACATGCATCTGGTGCCACATAAGTTCACAACTTCAGGTGAGACTTGCCCTTCAGAGCTGACTGGAAGAAACAGGAGTTGGACTCGATGGTCCTTATGGGTCCCTTCCAATTCGGGATATTCTGTGATGCTATGAAAGGACTAAATACTGGGATTCATACACCTTTTCTTGAAGGGATATTTTTCAAGTTGGTTCCTTTGCCACTTACATATCTGACATTGTATATTTGAGAAAAATAATGTTTTTAAAATGATTCTGTATTCAACCTCATCATCTTGAGACTGCGTTTTCTCCCTCTGTTTTTTATCTGTATGCATCTAACTTCAGCTCTTCTGTATAGCTGCTTGTGGAGGGCTGTTCTTACTGTCCACAAGTAGTTCCCAGAAATTTCTAGCATCCAGTTAGGACAGGTGAGCAGACGATCAGAAGATTTCCAGAATCTTTGTTGCAAAGCACCATTGTTGCAAAATATTTCTTAAGGCTGGAAGTAAAACTATTAAGACTGATATGTTAAGATGTGAGAATGAATTCACTTGGAAAACCATAGGATGGTGTTTTGAAAATAGCTTCTTCACAGGTGGGGCAATGATGACCGGTTGTCATATGACTGATACGGTGGGAATTTATCTCTTTTAATGTAGATCTCTACATTGGAGCTCATCTTAACAATCCTTAAAGCAATAGAAGTCTAGTCACTATGTGAGCGTGGGCAGGATTTATTTCACCTTAGAGATCTGAAATGCATTGGAATAATCTCTGTCCCTAAAAGCGTCTCTGTTCTTTGAAAACAATAAGAGCCCAGGGTGAAAAACTTCATATCACAAAGGTCTTAAGTAAGGTGAGATGAAACCCACAGAGTAACCACATATCAAAAATGGATTACACTGAGAGGGTGAAAAGCAAGTGATGTTCTAATGTGCATTAGGCAAGGTATTTCCTGAAAAGAAAGGCAAATGAGATAGATCCCAGCTGCGGTGTCAGATTATCAGTAAATTGAGAAGTAGCTTTCTTTTCTCTGTAGAGAAGGTGGCTCCTTCCCTTTCAAGCATTGGTCTGAATATTTTCCTCACCTATCTGAGCACTCCATGTAGCCCTTTAAATAGACTGTCATACTATAAATGCAAGGGGCTGTTCTGTGTGTGAGAAGCTGTGAGAAACATGGTGATATGAGAATGATTTGCTTTGTTGACAATACTGGGGCCATTTCTGCTTTTTCAGATGTTCACAGTCATATAGGACTTCGGTACTCCCATTTGACTCTTTGCAAGCAAGAGAGATCAGTCCTGAGAGCAATCTCTAGGCTACAGAGCAGTAGACAGGCTGAAGATGGGGGGCTTTTATTGGGATTATGTTTGCAGCATAACGAGCTGCATGTTAAAGAAACTGTGGAAGAAGGAGTTTGTGCATCTTTTAAAAAATATATATGCATTACATACAGGGGTAGGGGCTTAAGTAGATGAGCAGTGGATGTCCCCTTCTCTCTGTAAGACAAGCAGCTCTGCAGCCTGCTGAGGCTCTCGCAGCTGTCAGAAAGCTCAACAAACCATGTGAGCGCTCAAGCTCTTACAGCAAAAAATGGTATTTTACAGGATTGGGCCCTGAGGTGGCAGGGAGACTTCGAGCTCTGCTGGCGTTTCTTTTCGTTTGCCAGCTTCCTGCCTTTTGAAAATGGATGTTGAAAATGAAATGGCCTGAGTGTGCAAGCTCACTAAGCAGTTCCCTGGTCGTCTAGGAAATAACACCCAGACACTATAGTAACAGATGCTTGGTCAGTGATGCAATGTGAAGGATGTTGTGTCTCCTGCAAAACTGGTTTGGTATCTAATCTAGCCAGAAAATGTGAGCTGGAGTTAAAAGCTAATTGGAAAGAAGCCCACTGCTGTACAAATGCATTTGCTACAGAAACCATGAGAGTTGGGCACATATGTGCAGCTGCAGCTGTGGGGTACAGGCAGAAGGAAAGAGCAAATCGAAAACCTCGGTGTGTTCAGAGATAACACCTCTAGGGCTCTGTGTTGGATTATTTTTGCTATTTTCTTGTTAAAATTTTTGAAGTTAAGTTTGTTCCTGCTTAGTAGTTCTGGCTTCTTTTTATTTTCTCTTGGGGGAGCTAGAAGGAAGATGTTACAGGGTGAAGATGAAGTTAGCTCATTAACCCTACCAGCCCCACTGCTGTTATTTGTTACATATGAATGTAAACCCATGGGAAGAAAGGACCCACTTCTACAATTTTAGCCTGTTCATTCTTAGCATCTTTCAGCCTGGAATTTACCCCAGGCAATGCAGTTGGGACTGCAATGATCAGTTTTCCTGCCTTTATGCCAGCCAAGGGCTGCTTGCCAGTGGTACTGGCTGTGGTGGCAACTGATGTGACATGACAACATCCACACTGCTCATACCAGATTTTGGGAGAAGTTACACTGAGAAGTTGTGGCTGTCCCATCTCTGGAGATGTTGAGGGCCAGGCTGGATGGACAACTTGATCTAGTGACTGATGTAGTGATGGGCAGCTCTGTCTGTGGCAGGGAGGCTGGAACTAGATGATCTTTGAGATCCCAACCAACCCAAGCCATTCTATGATTCTCTGATTCTATGTGAATCAAATATGATTTTTAAATGCTCTTCATTTTATGCTGGTCCTGGTTCTTGGCATGAGAAGTTGTGAGTCTGCTTCTATGAGAAACTAACCATGTTCTTACATTTTCTGTCTCCTTCATTCCTAAATGCACCTACTGAATCAGGAGGAAATTCAGCTAATCTCAGTGGATGGTGCTTAGACCATTCAGTCCAGTTATGTGGAGTAGTTTGAATGTTCAACTGTCTTTCTGGTCATGGAAGACATGGTCCATGCAGAATGGCATCCATCCAGTAGAGATTCTGGGGAGCAGTCCTTGCCGGCTCCTAGGGTTGTGCTGCAATGTTCAAATTAGAAAGGTCATATGAAGAGTAAAGAAGTGTAATGTAAAAGTATGATCTGCAGACACTCTCCAAAAGCTCTGGGCCAAGCAGCCTGCCTGGATGTGAAGAGCAAGAGGCTCATGTTGGAGGTTTGCAGGGTTCTGGTGGTAGGAAATATGTGCAAAGTCCAAATTATTCTCCTGGAGATCCCCATGATCCTCAGAGCACTGAATCAGGACTGGCTCTGATTTCCCACCAGCTTTCTTGAAATGGTGCAGCTGCTGATTTCAGCAGGCTTAGCCTGGCATAAATAGGCTGAAAGCTGCACCTGGTTTTAAGTCCTTTTTTTTTTTTTTTTTTCTTGCTTTGAGACTGATACATTTTGAAAATAATTCTTCCTTTATTGCTGATAACAATTGTTGGGCTGGAGGTTTGAACTTTTTTTGTTCTTAGAGAAAGTCTGAATGTTATTTAAGCAACTTCAGGGCACAGTGAAGGCTAAAGTTTCCATGTGCCTATCTAGAATTTATTTGTAGTTGTGTATTACTCTGTTGTGCTTCGGTGTGTGTAGATTAGAATAGCACCTCCCTTCACAAGATGCTGATCCATTTGGACAGAATTGGATTAAATTAGTGAGCTGTTATTGGGAGCTCAGTTTATCCATGGGATCTGATGAAGATAAGTAAAGCACCTGTGACTTTTTGAAGGCTAAAAACTACAGAGGACACCATCAACTCATCAGAAGCAGAGCAGGACCACCCAAAACATGATTTTGGAATAGGCAGCAAGGGAAAGGTTGGGGCTACCTGAGATCTCCCAACCTTTGCTGACTTTCCTCTTCATCACAGTTTTTGTTCTCCTTCAGTAAAATAAAAATCCAGGAATTGATTCTTGATGGAGGGAAAACTGCTGGGGTAAGTAAGCCCTGAGTAAAGGCAAGGCAGTTTGTTGAGGTGCCAAACTGAGGATTTAGGAGCTTATCTTCAGACTGAATTTTTGTTTTTTAACACAAAAAGAAGAGACCTTGGCTTTTCTTATTTCTAAGCAGAAAACTGTTTTGCTTACCACATGGGTTTCAGTTTTTTTGTTGACCTTAAATCCCCCCCAAGGTAGAATTTCTTATCTTTTTTTTTTTTTTTTTCCCCTCCTTGCCTTTGCCCCAGGACTGTGGAAAAGGCAGTGTTAGCAGTTTTTGTTCAGAAAAAGGTCAACACAATAAGTCATCCAAGCACTGACACCAAGAAGTCATACAGCTGGAAGCTCGCTGGCTGTCCACTGGGGCTGCTGTCATCATGGCTCCAGTTTCTGTTCACTTGAAACTTTACTTTAGCACATCCCACAATAAGACCACACCTGTGGTAAATTGTTCAGATTTAACACAAATATTGCAAGCTTCTCCAAGTTACTGTGCATCTCTTTAAATAATCAAGTATTCACGAAATTAAATGCCTTTATTCTTAAGGCTGTGTGCTATTATGATCACCACCAATCTCATTAAATATATATATTTTTGTGCCTTTTTGGGTCCATTGCTCACTGTGTGCCCTGTCCACCTCTTTTATGCTTGAAAAGATTTTTACTGTACAAGGAAAATTAAAGCTGTCCCAGTTCCCAAATGTGATCTTTAAAATGCTGCCACATACAAGCCCATCTTTGCGTAGTGATTTTGACATAGCTCAGAACAGTGGATGCTCAGAATAAAATAATTCTGCAGTGTTATGCATCCTCATTTACATGTAAATTACTGAATAGCATATTTGTCCCTATAGAATTTAGCTAATCCAAAGGAGAAACATTTGCAGTCAATCAAGGAGCAACACAAATAATCTTGTCTTGACAGAGATGCCTGTATTTAACTCTATTGTGATTTCTCATCCGGACTCCATGGAGACTCCCTGCATAACTATAGAGACCCTTGTTATTTTTGCTTTATTTGCATAGACATTTAGGTACCATGACCTATTGTGCCTGTGTATACTCCCTATATGATGCTAACAGCTTTTATACTGCTGTGCTTATCCAGTTCCTGGAACTGCTTTGTACCTCAGACTGCAAAAATTTCCAGTTCCTTGTGTGAGGATTAGCTATCTCACTTCTAAGACAAGTAATAAAACTTGCTCGTGGATCTGTTCTTAACAAAGAACAAAAGCTCATGAACTTCCCTAAGTAACTTTGGTAATTTTGAAGAACTCATCTGCATGGAAACTTTCTTTTCTAGAAAATATACTTCATTCAAAATTGCAAGCTCATCAAATGTGCCCATTGTCCCTCATCCTGTCACTGGGCACCACTGAAAAGAGCCCCATCCATTTGACTCCTGCCCATTAGAAATTTATAAGCGTTCTTTTCTCCAGATGGAACAGCCCCAGGTCTCTCAGCCTTTCGTCATCAGGGAAATGCTCCATGCCTTCATCATCTTTGTGGCCCTACACTGGACTCCCTCCAGCACTCCAGTTCCCTGTCTTTCTTGAATTGAGGAGCCCATAAATGGACACAGTACTCCAGATGTGACCTCACCACAGCATTACCTCTTGCCCTGCTGGTCACACTCTCTGTAATGCACCACAGGGGCAAAGAGCTGGCTCGTGGCCAACCTGTTGTTCACCAGGAGACTCAGGACCTTCCTCCACAGTGCTCTTTTTCAGCAAGTCAAGCTCTAAACCTGTACTGATGCATGTGGTTATTCCTCCCCAGGTGTAGTACTCTACACTTGCCCCTGTTGAACCTCATCAGGTTCCTCTCCACTCAACTCATCAGAGTTCAGCCTGGACTCTTCACATATCCTGGTTTAGCTGAATCCTAAAATAAGAGGAATGAATCTGAATGTTTTCTCTCTAGCTCTGTACTGCTACAGTGAATACTCTTTGCACCTGTGAAAAAAGGTGGCTTGCAGATAAAGGCCATCAGCCCATGAATTTTGCAAAAACAGTTCTGCACGCATCAGTGGGAATATTATCTTACTTGACAGACAAAAAAACAAAAACTTCTGGGGTTGAGGTTGTATAAAGAAGTGCTATAGGTATATACTAAATTCTCGGTCAGAAGAGATGGGAAGATGTTGCAGATTTAGAAGAGTTAGATGATCCAGTGGAATTTGAGGATTTCTTGTGCTTCCTTCTGTAGACAGAGGGAACTGGCAGAAGAGTTGCTTTGTCTTTGACAATTTCAGTTGCTTTTCTTTGTTTTGCCTTTTTAAAGCTTATTCTCCCTCTTTTTTCTTTTTCTCTTTTTTCTTTTTCTCTTTTTCTTTTTCTTTTTCTTTTTCCTTTTCCTTTTCCTTTTCCTTTTCCTTTTCCTTTTCCTTTTCCTTTTCCTTTTCCTTTTCCTTTTCTTTTTCTTTTTCTTCTTCTTCTTTTTCCTTTTCTTTTTCTTTTTCCTTTTCTTTTTCCTCCCTTCAGTTTATTCTACTTGAAAATATGTTTCCCTTGTGGTGCTTTATTTTCCTTGTTATTTTTTTCAGCCCTACATATGTAGGCTTCTCCAGAAGTAATGCCTCCTATTAATTTTCATGGAAATGACAACTGATACAAAGAGCACAATAATACTACTTGATAGACCAAATTCTCAACAAAACACTGTTTTTTGAACAGTCACCACTATTAGCCAATTTGTGCATGTGATTTAGCTGACTGTGACTCTTCATTTCATGGTGTGACAACTGTGCATGGCTGTCTGGAACTTGGCTTGTCTTTTACACTGCTCTTGCCACTGCCACCTCACTGTTTGGTCTTTATAAACATTCATCAAGCATGAATAAATATCAGTGCAGGGGTGCAGTTTCTTCCACATGAAGGAATTCAGTGACACACCTTTGCTTCATACCCACTTCCATATCAGGTGCCATTCTGTCAGATTGACCCTCTGCTGCCATCTGTCCAATGGTAACAAAATGTAACGGAATATAGGTGAGAAGGTTGAACCTCTACCACCATCCCACTGACATCTGCCTCTGGTGTCATGGGCCAACATAATAAAATAGGAGGCATTATTTTCAGAGCAACCCTTGTACTTCCTGAGTTCTCTAAATTGGTGTGAAAGTTTGTGCAATTTGGTAAATGCTCTCTTCATTATTGAAACATTTGTTGCTTGTTTATTTTACATTTTTGAGGTGGAGGAAATAAAGTGAACTAATGCATTTGAATCGTCATTCTTGATTTCCCCAGGCTCTAAACCAAGCATGGAGCAATTTATTGTTCTGTTACACTCAAGTGGGATTCTTTTTGAATAGATTCTGATTACACCTCTGCTTTGGGTGCAACTGCATCAGTAACTCAATGGGCCATGATACAACTGTTTTAACAAGAGAGCATTTTAGAAAAAAGAAAGCCATTTTGAAGCTTTAGTACTTTTCTGACTTAGCTATTGTTTTAAGTGATTGCTTTCAACATTATTCTCCTTGCAGGAATTGGTATTTTTATCTGCAATTCTTTAAAGTGACCCGCTAACCATATCCCAGATGACTATTTTCAGTGTCAAAAAGTGGCTGAGCGTCCTTGTCCTTTGCAACCATCTCACAAAGAAGAGATCACAATCCAGAAAGACAGCTCAGAGAACATCAGTGCTCTTTTCCCCCCGCTGTCACAAAATTGCCTATCTTGAAGACCAGTTTTGTTGGTGGAAACCCAGCCATAGGTAGCAGAGCCAGGGAGCTTTTGCCTATAGTGTGTCTTGATTAAGTGCTACTTGAGGCACTTGGGGCCATTTCAGATCCAAAGAATCTGAGAAGATCCAGAAGATTAAATCAGGTTCCCATAGCTCATTTAGATACGTAGGGGCAAAAGCATCTACTCCAACGTCTGTGTAAAGCAGGGGCTTTCATCTTAGGGATTTCTTCACCTTTCACATTTTCTTGAGCTGTATTTTGGGAACCATTGGGACCCATCTATCTACAGTGCATCTCTTCTGCCTGTATTCAGTGTCTGACAGCCTTGTATGCTTGGAGGAGCAAGACAGAGCTTTTAAAACATTAATTTGAGAATTTATCTTTACTTGGTGGTCTGTCGGAGAGGACAGAATTGAACTTGGCTTTCCCAGATCCTACAACCCAAATATCCTTTCTCTTTTCTCTGGCAGAGCTAGGGGAGTAGATCAAGTAGGAGTTGTCTCTGCATAATGTAGGAACTCATAATAATGAAAGTCTTATCATCTTGCTCTTGTGAGCTGAAAATATTAAGTATTAAATACAGTGTGCCTACAGTTGTGCTGTGTTTCTTATTGACTTCAGAAACCTAAGCCTTCAAAAAGCATAAAACTAATTTAAAATCAAATGTTAAATAAAATTTGGCAGTTCTGTTTATCTTCTGGTATTGGAGTTGTTTGTGGGTTGTTTTCTTTTTTAAGCTTTTTCTTGATAACAAGGGACCAAAATAGTTAGGTTTTTTTTTGGGGGGGGGGAGGGAGGTGGGAAAGGAATCAGAAATTCTCCCCTAATTACAGAGCTTCCGAATCCATGACACCAGAGATCACCAGAATGACAGTATGTTCCTCAGATCTGGCAGTGTTTCAGACCAGGAAAAACCATGTACTGAGGAGCAAGTTGGCTTGGCACAGTATCAGAGCCCTGTAATGGAGCTGTTACCAACGCTCCTTTTTCCTGTTCTAGCAGTATAATTAAACAGTTAACACATTTCAGAAATAATGGTATAATTAATGTAATTAAGCAGGGCCTCTTTCACTAGAAACGAGGGTAGTAAAGCAGCGCTGCTGTTTCTCTGATGTGAGAAATGCCCCTTTATTTTCATCTGCATCTTTCACCTGTTTACACAGAGGTAAAGAGCATGGCCAAGTTTTTAAAGCTGCTCAAAGTGCCATTTTCAAAAGCTGTACCGCAGCAGCACACGTTTAATTGGGAAACTGGTGAGCCCTGGTCTTAGAAAAAAAGACTGCTTAGACGATTTGGAAAACCCTGCCCCAAATCTGCCTTGCGTTTTTTTTGCCCTGGTTTTACTCAGCTGACCTGGTGTGTTCATTTCAACAGACCTCTCCCTCAGATGAAGCCAGCAAGAAGCAGCTTTTAATGCCCCATCGCCCGTCGGTGGACCACTCAGATGAACCCCTCCAGAGACAGAGGGCAGTGAGTGCTGTCAGCATCATCACCAGTGCCCTGGAAGGTAAGTCATGTCTTTGTCTCCCTGCCCAAAGCCAAGTGTGTCTTGGCTGGCAGGAAGAAAGTAGCAAGTAAAACCTGAAGGTTAAACCCTTTTGTTTTTGAGAGAAAATATTGCAGAAATATTACAACCCTATAATATGAGCAATGCCTTAACAGAAGGCTGTGTAATCTTACCATAGACTTGTAAACATCCTGACAAAATGCTGGTATTATAATCAGGGTTGGATCTGCTAACATTTTGTTTACCCTCAGCCTCTGATGCACAGAGGGCTAACCAAGATGAAGTGTAGCAGAGCACAAGACTATGCATACATTTACAAGTATTACACCATCATAGAATGGTTTGGGTTGGAAGAGACCTCAAAGCCCATCCAGTTTCACCCCCTGCCATGGACAAGGAACCTCCCACCAGCCCAGACTGCATACAAACCCATCCAGCCTGGCCTTGAGCACCTCCAGGGATGGGGCATCCACAGCTCTCTGGGCAGTGCCAGTGCCTGATTTCCCTCTGAGTAAAGAATTTCTTCCTAACATCTAATCTAAATCTAACCTAACTCATAGCAATACACTGCTTTTCTAGGAAAGGGTTTCTTACATCTCCTTGTGTCTTCTGTGTTGTAAATTGAAACTGAATAGGAGGTAATGAGTAGGAGTATAGAATAATGTTTGTCAGGAAGTCAGAGTGGAACACAGGAAGTTTTGGATTCTCTTGGAGACTTATTCTTTGTGTTACTGATGAATAGGAAGGTAAAGCAAGACTAGATGACTTGTCTGGGAGATGTCTCATAGGAAGGGACCAAATCTGCCTCTTTGGAGACAATGCCCAGTTACAGCCACAAAGCCCATCTTCTTCCTCAGCTTTTTACAACCTTCTGTGGTTATGGTCAGCAAGACTGTGGTCAGAACAGATAAGCATATATTTAAGCTCATAAGGATTTATATTCTTAATAGGTGCATAATCACGTCAGTACATGCCAGTATTCAGTATGACCTGGAAAGGTTTTTTGTTTTGTTTTGTTTTCATTTGGTGTTTTTTTTGCAGTTGACAATGTGAAGAATGTGTAAAAGATCTAGGCTGGACTTCTTGCACATTCATTTAATGACACTTTCTATTATTTCTAATATTTTATGTCTGAAATGGTTCTTGTCAAGTTTAGCACACCTCAGAGGATGTATATTTTTATCCTCATACAGCAGAAATCCTTAACAAAGTTTTCCTAACCCCCAAAATTTGATCAGTCATAGAAATCATTCAGTACTTCTTAACAAGAGGAACATCACATCAGAAGAAAAAGTTTCACAGGCTTTAAGGTATAGTAATAGCTCTGTGTTTGGCTTGGAACAGCCGGACCAGAAATCCCTTCCCCCTTTTGTTGCTTGATTTCTGTTCTTGACTCTTGGGAAAGCCATTGCTTCTCTTTTGTCCCCAGACATTGCAAAGCCTTGCAGTCAAGGAGAGACCTACTTTTTGTTTGTTTGTTTAAAAATAAGAGGGAAAATGCCTCCAATTTTACTTTTTCCTTTTACAGGTGTCTTTCAAAAAATGTTCAGTATGTTGTAATTTTCAAAGATTAGAAAAGATGTGAGTTTTTAAATGGTTTAAACTATTTTAATGCCACATCATTACCAAAAAGAGGAAGGCCACACCTTCTTCCTTCCCTGTTCCTGCAGTATGATTGGGCTGCACAAAAAATTGATTTTCAGTGAGCAGGATTAGTTCACCCACAAGCTACAGGAGCACAAAGGACAGAGGAAATACGTGTAGCTCAGGGGGACGAAACTATCTGCTTTACCAACAACCTGGGCTTAAAAAAGCTTTGTTGATTGTAGAGTTTCAGGGGAGAAGCAGCGCATCTGATGTGTGCATTGTGAAGGTATCAAAATCAGCGAGAGTGGGTTGGTTAGAAATGATCATGATGCAGATAAATGGGTTCTTCTGGTTCTACCTGGAAAACTAAGTCCATTAGGAAGTGACTATCTCAAAGTCTTCATTGCTTTCAGGGGTAGGTTTCTGAAAACAATGCACAGTAAGGATTTTGCACAGAAATTGTCTGGGTTATGAATGGTTCTCACATCATTTTAGGCTTTCCTCTCTAAACCCTGTGTTTGGAAGCTGGAAAGAGAGAGTTATCTGTTGGGAGCAATTCAGCTTCCCAGAGATCTCAGAGCAGTGCAAGTGTTTCTGCAAAATCTGTACATGTAGGACACCAACCAATATTTTGAAAATGTGCTAGAAAGCACCTAACACTGCAAATCTGTTGTCCAATGAAGGAAAATGCTTTTAGAATGCATCCTGGCTTGAGAAAGCAGGCTGTTTATGAACCGATTCAAATAACAGGCTTGGCTGAAGCTTTCCTGTTATCACCTCAGGTTCTAATTATATAGACTAAAACTGTTATACAGCATTCCATGCCCATAAAGGAATCAGAAAAGGAAAGCATTAAGCAATTCTGCTAATCATGATCATTCAGCCATTAACTGTCTTTTCTGGCTTTTCTTTTTCATCATTTAACACAAATTATTCTTACAAAGCCATTTATCTTCTTTTGTGCTCAAATAAAATGAACATATAAAAGTTGTATTTTAAATAACACTTTAAAAGTACCTTTAAAAAGAACATTGGAGCTTTAGTACCACATTCAAACTGAGTTATGCACTCCCCTGATTTTCAGAAGAAATTGGACACTTAATGCCTTTTTTGGATTAAACATCAAGAACAGAATCCTTCTGATAACCAGTGATATTCTGGCTCTTAAAACAAAGTATCATTGGCTCTGGTGCTCACAGGGAATCTTCAACCACCTTGATATTTCCTGGAAAAAAACACTGCCAGGCCCCAGGACATTCCTGCAGTGCATAGAAGGTAACTTGTTGATGCAGATGGTTGAGCAGACAATGAGGAGAAGTGTGGTTCTTACAAACAACGAAGGACTGGTTGGGAATGTGGAGGCTGGGTGCAGCTTGGGATGCAGCAAACATGAGATAGTGGAGTTCAACGTTTTATGTAGAAGAAACAAGGCAATAAGTAGGATGACAGCCCTGGACTTCAGGAGAGCCAACTTTGACCTCTCCAAGAACCAACTTAGAGGTATCCCCTGGGTTAGAGCATTGGAAGGTAAGGGGGCCCAGGAGAGTTTGTCAGTGTTTGAGTAACACTTCTTCCAAGCTCAGGACTGGTGCATCTCTAAGAGTAAGAAATCAGGCAAAGGTGACAAGAGACCCGCATGGATGAGCAAGAAACTCATGGAAAAATAGAAGAAGATCTATAGAATGTGGATAAGGGGTCTGGACACCTGGGAGGAATATAGGAATGCTGCCAGAGCATTGCAGGGATGGAAAAAGGAGAACTAAGGTCCAGCTGGAATTAAATCTGATGGGGGAGGTCAAGGACAACAGGAAAGACTTCTTCAGGTATATCAGTAGCAAAAGGAAGACTACAAAAAATGTGAGTCCACTTCAAAATGAGGTGAATGCCCTGGTAAGGGAGGACACAGAGAAGGAAGAGATAGTGAATGTCTTCTTTGATTCAGTCTTGACTAAAACTAAGCCTAGGAGATCCCAGTCCCTGGGAATATGAAGTGTGGAAAAAGGAAGATATCCCCTTGGCTGGGAAGGATCTGATCAGAGATTGTGTAGGCAAACTTGATGCACACCAATGATGCAACCATGAACACTGAGAGAGCTGGCAGAAGTGATTGCTAAGCCACTCTTTGTCAACTTTGAAGATTTGTGGAGAAAGGAGAGGTGTCTGAGAACTGGAGGATAGCCAGTGTCACTCCAGTCTTCAAAAAGGGCAAGAAGGAGGAGTCAGGGAACCAGACCAATCAGCCTGAAATCTGTCCCTTGGAGGGTGATGAAACAAGTTGTTCTGGATGCCATCTCCAACCAAACGGAAGAGAAGGTATCAGGAGTAGTCAACATGGATTCACCAGGGGGAAATCATGCTCAACTAGCATGGTAGTCTTCTATGATGTCATCACCAGCTGAGTAGATGGGAGGAGAGTGGTGGATATTGTGTACATTGAATTCTGCAAAGCTTTTGACACGGTCTCCTGCAACATCCTCATAGACAAGCTTAGGAAATGTGAAATAGAGCAGTGGACAGTGAGGTGGATTAAAAACTGGCTGACTGGCAGAGCTCAAAGGATGGTTACCAGTGATAAAGATTCTAGTTGGAGGCCTGTAACTAGTGGTGCTCCCTGGGGGTTGGTGCTGGGCCAGGTCTTGTTTAACATCTTCATCAGTGACCTGGTTGAAGGGATAGAATGCACTCTCAACAATTTTGCTGAGAGAGGAGAGCAAAATTGGTTTCAACAATTTGCTTTCAACAAGACCTGGACAGATTGCACAGTTGGCTGGAGAGAAACCTGATGAGGTTCAACAAGAGCAAGTGTAGAGTCCTCCTCCTGGGGTGAAACAACCACATGCATCAATACAGATTAGGGGCTGACCTGCTGAGAAGGAGCTGAAGCTCTGCAGAGAGGGTCCTGGGTGTTCTGGTGGACAACAGGTTGGCCATGAGCCAGCAGTATGCCCCTCTGTCCAAGAAGATCAGTGGTACACTAAGGTATATTAAAAAGAGCATGGACAGCAGGGTGAGGGAGGTGATCCTCCCCCTCTACTCTGCCCTGGTGAGACCACATCTGGAATACTGTGTCCAGCTGTGGGCTCCTTAATTCAAGAAAGACAAAGAACTGCTGGAGAGAGTCCAGTCTAGGGTTACAAAGCTGATTAGGGGCCTGGAGCATCTCTCATACGAGGAAAAGAGAAGTCCAAGAGGAGATCTTACCCATGCTTATAAATATCTAAAGTATGGGAGTCAAGGGAATGGGACCATATTCTTTTTGGTACTGCCCAGCAACAGCACAATGGGCAATGGGCACAAACTGGAACATGGGAAGTTCCATATGAACATGAGGAAAATATTCTTTATTGTGAGGGTGACAAAGCTCTAGAGCAGGCTGCCCAGAGATGTGGATATTTAAAACCTATCTGTTTTTCCTGTGTGACCTGCTGCAGTGAACTGCTCTGGCAGTGTGTTGCACTGAGGGGTCTCCAGAGGTCCCTTCAAACCCATACTACCCTACGATCCTGTAAATCAGCTCTAAACATTGGATTTAAGCTCTTTTTCTCTTAAACGCTTTAAAACTCTTCATTTTAGATTTTTCTAAAATGAGACCTGACAATGAAAACAGCTGTGTTCCAGTTTATTCTTTTAACCACTTGAACTTGCCAAACTGGAAAACAGAGTGCAGATCTATGTGAAATACTAGCCTTTGCATATTTAGTGTGAATTTTCCTCTTTACTTGTGACTCCTTTGAAAGGTTACTACTTCCAGGATAGGCCACTGTCTGCTAAGTACAATCAACTGGCAAAAAAACCAAAGTGCATAATTCGCCTGTTAAGATAGAAATATTTTTGTCCTAAAAAAGAAAAAAAAAAGTGGTTCTGGGTAATTCAGGAGTCTTCCTCTATGTTGTAAGTCATTTTAAATGTTTCCTTGTCATATAACTCAGTGTGCATTGACTGTTGTTTTACTGCTTGTGTCTTAGAGCTTGAGGAATCACACCAGAAATGCCCTCCGTGCTGGAACCACTTTGCTGTTAAATTTCTCATTTGGGATTGCTGCCCGTTTTGGCTTTTAATCAAGAAATTTGTCAAGTTTGTGGTAATGGACCCATTTACTGACCTCACCATCACCCTCTGCATTGTGCTGAACACACTCTTCATGGCCTTGGAGCATTATAAGATGACAAAGGAGTTTGACCACATGCTTTACATAGGCAATTTGGTAAGTGAATATAAAGGTGAGACACCGTTTGAGGAATGTATTTGTTGCTTTGTAAAGTTTTGGCTTAGGTCTTGGAAGATTCTCTTTTAATATGCTGTCAGCATTGCTGTGCCTATGTCATGTCAAGCAAGAGAGTCCTTTCACATCTTCTGGGGTTTAAAACTTACTGTTTAAAAATCTTTTTAATTTCAGAAGAGTTTATATTGGAAAAAACACAGGATATCTAACTATGACATGGTGGAACTGCCCCTAAAAGTAGTACAAGCAAGATTTACTGTAGGACCAGAAGGTCTGGAGTACCCTGGAATGTGGACCCTGCTAAGTGTGAATTCAAGAACCCCAAAGTGGATATGAGAAAAGCCCTTTATTTTTATTAAAAAAAAGATAGCTCTCAAGCTGGGATCCACTTTGCCCAACTTGGGATATTTGCAGTGTAGGAGTCTCTGTCAGAGCTGATTGCATTTAAAGTCAGTGGAGAGAGATAAACAATTTTAAGGCACAATTAATTTGATGTTTTTAAGATATTTTCTTTTGGATAAGGTGAACTGTGCCCTATAAGCCACTGATTTTGCTGACCATTAACTGCAAAAGGAGCATGCACAGATGCTGCAGATGTCATGTCTGCAGTGAGATGCATCCCACACTGGCAGGTTTAGGTGGGTAGTAGCAATGATCACAATTGTTGTACCAGCACCAGCACACACAGTGCAGCTCATGTTTTTTTTCTTTTTTTTTTTAATACTACTCCTTGTTGTTCTTATCTGCAGACTTCCTCAGGCAGATTGAAGGTCTCTCAGCCTGTGGAGCCAGTCTGCAGGTTTTCAGCTGCTGTGTCCTGGCAAATTTCCCTGTCGCTGTGCTGGGAAAAATCAGGTGTCTCCTTTGGCTGCTCCAAACCCACGCTCTACTCCTTTGTGGGAAGCAGTAGATAAGCGTAGCTTGGAAAGTCACCCTGCAGAACTGCACCCAGCTCCTCTATGCAGCCAGCCCACGTTGTGGGGATGTTGCTCAACCATTTGTGGCCTTCTCAGATGACTCCTCAGATGATAAAAAAAAAATCCTTTGGACCCAGCATCCGTGACAGCAGGTGGCAATGCTGCCGTCCCGCCCTCTGGCTGGTAAATGCGTCTGTTCCTTGCTCTGCTTTTGACAGAGCAGCTTCTCTCTTTGCCAGACCACGGGCAGCAAATCTCCAGCCCCTGGCATCCCTCCTGCCCACAGGGCTCCCAACAAGGCTGATGGAAATGGAGACGACGAGCAGAGGGCAGGGGGAAAATCGCAAAGGAAATTTTGTTGAAGATTGCAGAATTTTGCAGAAGATGGTGTGCTTCACCCTGAGCTTCTCAGCTCTGCCTGAAGCTATTTTGATTTGTGTTAAAGTGTAAAATAAGCAAAACAGCCTGCTGCTTATGTTTGGGAGTAGGCTGCTGGCCCTGGGCTGCCCTTCCCCTCAGATGCTCGGATGGGTGAGAGGTTCCCCCCACCAGGTTTCCTGAGCCCTCGCATAACAGGAATGGTTGCGAGTAGAGCAGGTCAGGGAAGGTAATTCCATCCTGTGGAGGATTTTGCAAAGTCATTTGTAATGAAAATTGAGTGTGTTTTTTTGCAGTTTGCCCTGTAAGGGATGGCAGCCTCAGCTCCAGGGCAGGCTGCCAGGTGCCTGCTTCCCCTAAGCCACCAACTGCCAGAGCCTCCTCTGTGCCCACACTGAGCTCTGAGCTCCTGCCATCCCATCTAACCCTCTTTGAGTGATTACACCAGCATTAGGTGGGGGAAGATATTAAAAAGGGCACATCTTTGGCATTTTCTCCTCCAAATAAGTGTTTCTGAAAGAAATGAGAGTGGGATATGAATTTGCTATCTGTGAGAGTAGTCTGCCTGCTAGGCGTTGGAGATCTCCCACTCTGATGGTGCTATCTCCATCGACCAGCTGTGTGGCACTTGCTTCCTTTGGGCCTCGATAGCTTATCACTTACAGCAACCAACATTTCTAAATGCCCTCGCAAGGCCTGACCAGCACACGCACAGATTGATGATATAAGGCAGAAAAAGTGAGATTTTTCTCAATTTCTGTGTTTCTTTAGAAATGGAGACATTACTGCAGAGTAGGTGGAGAAATTTATTTATTATTTATTTCAGAGAAAATCCTCCAAATCCCCACTGGCACATTCACAACCACAACCAGTAGGATGGCGAGTTCATAGAATCACCAAGGTTGGAAAAGACCTCCCAGATCATCGTGTCCAACCATTCACCTACCATCAGTCTTTCCCTACTAAGCCACATCCCTTAAAACAGCATCTAAACGTTTCCTGAGCACCTCTAGGGTCGGTGACTCCACCACATCCCTGAGTAGTGCATTCCAGTGCCTCACCACTCTTTTGGGCAAGAATTTTTTTCTAACGTCCAGCCTTAATCTCAACGTGGTGCAACTTGAGGCCATAGTTACTCTTTTGCTTTCCAGCCTTCATCACTGCAGCATCCAGCTCCTCGTATAAGCCCAACAGTTTGTTACCAGGTGCCAGCAATTTGGTGACTCCCATTTGAAATTTGTCACTGGTGCACGTACATGGTTCCTGATGCCTATAAGATGGCTCAGACATTTTTTTCTATCTTGCTATGACATTTCCTTCTCGGAAGGCTATTGATTAAAAAAGATTCGAGCAAAGGAAGCGATCCTCCTGAGTCATTTCTCTGCAAGGCGGTTACACAATGTAGGCAGTGTGATGGTGTGGGTTTGCAGGCAGTCCCCTGGATACGATTTCACAGCCATCTAGTTTGGGCTGGCTTGCTGTCCTTAGGGAAACTGGGGCATTCGGGTGGGAATCTCTGCTGTCTCCAGCCACAGTGACTCAGAAATTGCATGTCAGTTAGGAAACAGAGATGGACCACTGTGTTGGGTTCTTGGTATAGGACTGATAGGATGGCAGTTCACACTGACACAGTCTGAAATATCTTCCCCTGACAAGGAGAATATATTTTACATAAGGAGATGTGTAAAATGGCTATTTGGAACAATCCAGCCATTCACACCTGAAGCATTATAGGGTAAAATCAAACTTTCTTCAAGTGCAAGCTGTGATCTTTTTTTTTTTTTTTTCTAAACTCCTTATCACCTTAATTATAGAGCCTCAACTTTTCCCTTCCACACAGTGGTGAGTTTCTCTTATTTCTTGCTTAGAGCTGATCACTTTTGCTGAGATAGCTACAGACATTTAATTTTTGGGAAAGAAAATATTTCTCCTTGAGTGTTTGTTACTGCTATATCAGTTCTGGTGTCCCCTCTTTTTGACTTACACAGTGCACTGGTATTGACTGCTGTGTAGAAAACCATGTGCTTTGATATAAAAGTGCAGCAGAGAACTATTCAGAACATGAAGCTCTGTGTACTTGAGCAGGTACTTAGAATGGAAATGAAACTATGTGAGTACAACACGATGCTCACATTTTCTCATTTTAAGCTGTCGTATTTATCATGATACTTAAGGAGTGCATCTGAAAGGATCAGATCTGATTCTCTCAGATGCTTTGCAGGAATGGGTTAAAATTGAATTTGCTGTCTGAATTTGCAGACTTGCTATGTCTTCTTCCCATGCCTCTTAGGCAATATTTATATGTTGTTCTAAAGAAATATGTTCCAATTAAAAGCTCCACTCTGTGACTTTTGAACTGTGTCATAAATAAGCAGTGCCTCTTCAAGATGCTGTGAGAAGAGATCTGCTGGAAGTAGTTGTAAAAATAAAATAATAAAAAAACAAGAGGGTTCAAATTAGGGTCTCTAATTGCCTTTGGTGCCAGGAAGAGAGCTCAGAATGGCTGGAGGCTCGAGCCTGGTATTGACAATAATAACAAAATAACAACGGATAATACAGCTGGTACGCTGCAGTCCAGATATCCCTTTAAAACTCCCACTCCATTCATTCAGGTTTCTCCACTGAAATAGATTTAATCTTTATAAAAGGCACCTTTACGCTTTCTTTTCTACCACTGAGAACATGCAGGCGACAGAAGGCGATGTAAGTGTCTGTCCCCATCAAGGGCTGAACCCAGACATCGCCGAGCATCGCTGCGAAGAGACCAGACAAAGCCAGAGCTGTAGCACTGATAAAGAATCAACCGTGAAAGATGACGTATTTGCTCACAACGTGCTTTTGGCTTTCTGCTGTGCTCACCTGTGACTGTGGAGACTGCGATAAAGGAGGGATGTGTGGAAGGCTGTTTTCACTTTGTGTTTTCTTTCTGCAGGTCTTCACTGGGATTTTTACGGCAGAAATGATCTTCAAAGTAATTGCCCTTGACCCCTACTACTATTTTCAGCAGGGATGGAACATTTTTGACAGCATAATTGTTATACTGAGCCTGATGGAACTGGGTTTATCCAGCATGGGGAACCTGTCTGTGTTACGCTCCTTTCGATTGGTAACGGTCTCATTCTGCTCTTACCCCTCTCCTTGCACTGCATATAAGCTCTGAGATGAATGCAACATATTTTCTTTAAAAAATGCATCCAGTAATAAAGACTTTAACTGCTGCAAACTGGTGAACAGTACGTGACACTAATTATATGAGCTGTGGGATAAATGGAATTGTTCCAGATTTACATCAGGGTAAACGAGAACATAATTTGATTCCTTCTAGCCGTGCCAGGTACTCGAGGCACACTTTAGATGTTCGAGATGCAATTTGTAATAAAAATCTGCTTTTTTATGCCTGTACACCTGTTAGAGCAACCAGCAGATAAATGATGGCCCCAAAAATGCAAGAGCTAGTAACATGTCTTTTTGGAAGTTGTTATTCCTAAATTATATTATAAACATGTCACCATTCTTTTAAATGTTGTCAAAAGAGAATGTCTTTGAATTATTCACGGAGTGATTTTTTTTTTTCTAGAACTGATCAGCATAACACAGCATCTGTCTCTCACGGAACTCCTTAGCTGTCAGTTCCTTTGTTATGCATGGGATAGTGGCATTCGATTAATGAGAGACTGTCGGCATATTGGAACAGAAAAGTCGTTTCCTTGCCAGCCTGACATTTGTGTTGCACTTCGTGTACCAGGATGTCCATGTTAATCATTCTGGCCATGATGTGGCTTCAGAACTTGAAAGACCAGGAAAATAAGCCCTTATGGTTGCATTTAGAGGAAGGCTTTTTTTTTTTTTTTTTCCTTTCTAAAATTCTCTTTGCTGCTCAAAAATGCAAATTTTTCACTGCCACTGCTGGGCTCTGAGAGCCTCCTGTCAGGTTCTGAGCAATGCCTCTGCAGTGGGGTTGAAATTAAACCTTCAGCTGAAAACACAGCACAAGAGCTAGGAACAGTTTACATCCTTAGAACAGGTCTTTGGTGGGACTTGGGCTATGCTCAGCCTTTGTGATCCTTGAGGTGGTTTTCATCCTGGGAGCTATCAGCTACCAGCATCAGGCTGAGGCTTGCAGTGAAACACAGTGGAAATGCTTCTCCCACTGCAGTATCGAACCCTAAGCCCTTTCCCTGCAGATGATTGTCAGGCTGTTTAATTTGAGAAGGAAAAATACCCTAAAGGAAAATACTGAGACATGAGACTTTCTCCTTCCGTTCCCCGCAGTGATATCAGGGAACTGAGCTCAAAAAGCACGTCTGTCTAATAAGGCACAGCAAAGCTCCTGAACGCTTCCTTCTCACCCAGGAAGCACAAGAGATGTTTTATTAATAGACGTAGTGAGGTTCACAGGAAGTGTGGCTAAAATCCCCTTGTGCTGTGGCATTCCACGTTGTACCCACTTTAATAATTCATCCACTGAAATCTCTGTTGCTTCCGTGAACTGACACTTTTGTTTGTGTTTTGTTCACAGCTGCGGGTCTTCAAATTGGCCAAGTCATGGCCGACCTTAAATACTCTCATCAAAATCATCGGTAATTCCGTGGGCGCCCTTGGGAACCTCACCCTTGTGCTGGCAATCATCGTCTTTATTTTCGCCGTGGTAGGAATGCAGCTTTTTGGGAAAAGTTACCTGGACAATGTGAAGAAGATAAGCACAACTGGCAACTTGCCACGGTGGCACATGAACGATTTCTTCCATTCATTTCTCATCATCTTCCGTATCCTGTGCGGAGAGTGGATCGAGACCATGTGGGACTGCATGGAAGTAGCTGGGCAGCCCCTGTGCCTTCTCGTCTTCTTGTTGGTCATGGTGATAGGAAACCTGGTGGTGAGTTGTCCAGATGGTTTCTTCTCCTTTTCCTGCTGGGTGTGTGGAAATGAATGTCCTTGTATCCAGAAAGTGCAAAACTTGTGTTGCTTCAAGGCTTTAGTGTTTGCTGAACCAAGGTCTCACCCAGACACATTTGTTCATATCCCAGGTCCAAATGGGGTGTCATTTCATTGCTAATTGGGATGGAGGCTTAATGTTTTTGCAGGACAGGTAATGTTTTAGAGGAAATAAAGTCACACAGGCTTGTTATAATGATTTTATTCCTTAAGGCATTGGTGAGACTTAAGAGATTTGAAATCTCTTTTCAGGAGTGAATATCACCTTAACTGTCACTGTAATGGGGGATATTTTTGTTTCTGTTCATTTCTGGTCCAGAACAGGTGAGCCTTACAGCTAGCACAGTGTCTTTGAGAGGAGTTTCAGATGTGTTTAGCTGGTGTGTTCTAAGAAGCTGTAGGTTATGTTTACAGTTAAGTCACTTGCTCATTGCTTTTTTAATAGACCATCCCATAAGCTTGGCTTACATAAGCTCTGAACCTATTAAGGCTGAATTGTATTTCCCTGTTGACATCTTAGGGAGCGCTTTGCTGGCTTGCAGTCATTGTGGAAATGTTTTGCCCGTTCAGCTTACAGAGCATCTTTGACATTGAGGCTCTAATGGGCTTACTGTTTATTCAGTGAGTTGTTTAATAGTGGATGTGGCCATAAAATTGTTAGGCTTTGCTATGGACTGCTCTTAGTGGTTGTTTTGCTTTTTAAGTACCCAGCGTTTTGCTTCTCGGCTGCTGGGGTAGAAAACTCCTTGGAGGAGCTTATGAAAGAAATGAGCACAGTTTTTGTGTTTGCATTAATTTAAATTTTAATAATTAGATTTTTGATTTCAAGAGAAAGCTGCAGTTTGTAGATTTTTGTATAAATCAAAACATTAAGCTACGATTGCTCAGAAAGCGGCAGGATTTCTCTTTGCCTTCTCTTTAACTTTCTGCCACTTTAGCTTTCTTTCTGGATTAGGTGATGTGAGACAAGTTATGACTTTCTGCACATTTTTGCGAGGAGTTCAGCCTAAGCTGAGAAATTTAAGCTCCTCCTATTGTTGGTCAATGGATTCTGTGTTTGTATTGAAATCTGAAAATGATAGCCGGGAAATTCGGGGGAATATGCTCACATTTGAAATATTAATGGATTACTCAGTGAATGTGTAACATCTTATTTCCTTAGGTATTAAAACTCATGAGATTGCATAGGGATTGTTAAATATAAAATCCAATTCAGAGGAGATTGTATAGCATCCACATGTATTTAAACTTCTGTGCTCGGAAAAGACTGTTCCAGATGTACAGCCAGATATTGAAGGCCTCTGTCAGCATGAGTGATCTGAAGTTACTGGTCAGCTGAAAGCAAAAGTGCCAGCTTCATGCTTTTCAGCCATCAGTTTTGTACGCACATAGCAAAGACTGGGGAATAGGAGTGATTATTGTATGTAAAGCTCTTAGGGTGAAAAAAATAAGAAGAAAAAGATCCATAGGTGTGAAAATGGGAAAAGAAAAACAGGTTCTGAATCATGAGGCTCATTCCATGCCGAGCACATGGAGATATTCTGATGTTAATTATCAGAAAGAAGATTCTTTTCTCCCACAATATTAGCAGAAGTCTTGGTTTCTTCAGTGAGAGTCAGCTGAATTCACAAAATTACTCATTTGCTGTAGAGCATCAGACAAAAGCTCAGCTAGCCAAAAAGCACTAATAACTCTTTAAAATGAGAAGACAAGCTCTGGCTGCAGTCTGGGGTGGGAAGAGTTACAAGCACTGTGATTCTGTGATATTCTCAGTGCTTGGGTCTGCAGGTCTTATCGAGCCTCAGTAACATAAATTCAAAGGAATGGTGGAAGAAAAGCATGGAAAATTAGTAAGTGCCCTGGGCAACTTCATGTTATAGAGCAGTCAAGCTGTTGAAAGGAATTTTAGTAATTCTTAAGACTTTGGTTGGTATTCACGTATCCCAAAAATGTCTTGCACTGTGCCACTGCCATGTGAAAGTATGTGCACTGCTGGTCAGCTGATATCTGAGTCATCCTCAGAGAACTAAACCTTACAGCATAGTTGGGAAATGACGTGCTGTGTCACTGCCTTCTGCACAGCAATACTGCACTGCTAGGATCTGGCAGCATTTTCAGAGTCATGGAAGCTACTTTGGAAGGGAAAGCCAAGCCAGAGGAATGATAAAGTAGGCTCGTTATCATGTGTAAGGACGTCTGAAATTGCTAACTGAATAATTACAATTACAGTTAAGACTTAACATATTTCCTGTGTACATATGTGTTCCTGAGTTTAGTAAGGAAAGTAACTGAGAGAGGAGTTATTAAAAAGGCAGAGAGGAGTTTGGGTAACGAGGCAGTCCTTACTGCCCTGCTCTGCTGGGTCAGCCAGTGTGAGAGCTGAGGGCGACAGCAGCCGCTTCTCAGGGGACAACCTCCTGCAGTGGGGACTGCTGCTGTACTAATGATGTGCATGAATAAAGTTGACACTCCAATCACAGAAAGAACAACCTTCCAACCTCTTTGCGTGAGTCTGACGTGTGCTGGCCAAGCTGCCCCTTTATTCTTGTCCCTGCTGCTTGGACAAAGTGAGATTTCTACCAGCTGCTTCCAGCGTGGTACAAAGTAAGGTCTGTGCTTTGAGTTATAAGCATGCCAGGGGGGATGGTCTGTCACAAGAGAAGGTGGTCAAGTTTTTACTGGGATGAAAATTGAGATAAAAGGTTGGAAATGCTCTTTATCATTGGTCATTGGCAGTCCTTTGGTCCAATATCAATGTTTGTAACATAGAAAAATACTGAGAACCTTTTCTGAGAACATAAAGATAGAAAGCATCACAAATTTCTAGGGTGCCCAGCTATCCTGCAGGAAGAACTGCCTGTCATCATTGAATTAATATATGATGCATGAAATTATGAAAAACAAATTGTAAGGTCCCACACTCCCCCGTTTATTTGTGTTTCCATAGAATCATAGAGTCACAGAATCATTAACGTTGGAAAAGATCATCTAGTCCAACCATCAACCCATCACCACCATGCCCACTAACCATGTCCCTCAGTGCTACATCTACCCTATTAAGTAGTTTATCAACAAGGAACCTTTGTGAGGATATAAAGATATACCTATCATTCACTGAGAGCATCCACATCTAACATGACCACACATATCTATCTTTGCAGTCAGATCTGGTCAACAAAGTCCATGAAGTCATAAAATATCCTACCCAAAGGTAAGTCTAAGGTGTCAGATTAAACAGACCTCAGAAGCACTTGTTTCTCTCCCACTAACTCAGACACCCACATGTATTTATCACTGGTTAATTTAGCCAACAACATGCTGCACCTATTAGAGAGCTAAATGAGATTCTAATATGCGTCAGGAAAGGTAATTACAGAGGAGAAGGGAGAGTACCAAAGCTGTTGTGCAGTGCTCTGCAGTACTGGACGTGCAGCGTATTCCTTTAGTGACTGACGCTCAAGAGAGATTAAGCCAAACTGGGAAAAGCAAAGAGATTTTAATTAGATGAGGGGAATGCAGAAGTAGGCAGGGAGAACTGTGTAGGTAACAAGCAATAGCTCTCATCAGAGGAGGAGAATAAATCACCCCTAGGTGCCCTTAGAAAAGGAAGCCTCAGGCTATCAGTGCAGTGAGGCTGTCTAGGAAGACTTTTCCACAGGACAGCTAGCCCCAAACCAGCAGCCTGTGAGATGGAACTTGGTTAATTTCTGAAGGAAGCAATTCAACAGCCCATGTCAGTAGGGGTCTTGACTTGGTGACCTGAGAGGACCTTCCAGTCCTCTTTTCCCATGATAATTTGAGTGCTTGTCAGCAGGGCTGCTCAGCGTGATTTGGATGAGAATTGAAGTGGCTTGCTTTAGTTAAACCCAATAGAAACTTGTCTTTAAAAAAACTGGATGCCCTGGAGTCTGTCCTTTTATACCTCTTTCACATCCGTGGAAGCCTTGATGTTTTGATGGAAGCCTTTTCTGTTTTGACACGGCCTATGACTATGATATACAGAAAAAATAGAAATGTCACATTCTTGGAAAGTAGAAGTTTTTCCTTCCTTACATTCTTTCACTGAAGTCAGTATGGGATGGTTCCTTGAAGAAGTATTCTAAGAAAGTGCTGCTAAACAACCATCAGATTAAAATCTGTAGATCCTCAAAGCCAGCAGATGACACAATATCTCAGCAGGTCTCATTAACCACCATTTCTTTCTTTAACATCCAAAGTCTGCTGATAAAATGGCATATCACCAAAGCAGTTCTGACAGAGTGGTCTCTGCAGTGTCAGGTCTCTGCAGCAAGGCAAGAGAGTATGAAACCAAGGTCCAGGGAGTGTGAATAAATGGTAATTTCTTAGTATTTTGACTTCAGAGTGTCCTTCTCAACAGTCTCCTTTCCTACCTCTGAGAGACTGTTCTGAGCACCACCAGTGTAACCTGGAAGGGAACAAACATTCTAGAATGAGAAGGGAGGAAAGGCCAGTTAGCATGGTTCCTGCCCTGACAGATGTGCCAGAAGTAGATTTGAGTTGGGATGGCTTGAGTAGGGATGAGAAGTGACTAAATGTGTGGTTGCACTGCTTAGCCAGTGAGAATTGCTTATTTCCTATCCCAAACCACCTGTATGAGTAGCAGTCTCCAGGAACCACAAGGAGGGGCTGGGTGCCATGTACCTATCTAATACTTCATTACTATGGCTGTAATCCTACTTTTAGGCAAAATCACTTTCTGGGTGTGCCTGGAAGTTTGTATCTATCCAGATTGTTTATATTCCTATTTATTTGTTTATTTAATATTAAGAATGAAGCAAAGTTGTGTGATAAATAATTCTAGTTAATTTGCTTTGCTTCATCTATGCTTTGATAGCTTTGTTGCCTTTTGTTTTGTGATTCTGCAGTCAAACAGAACAAAAACTTCAGAAGAGAGGTAGCTGTGATGTATAGTGCATAAATGTGTAAGGCAATACTGCTAGCTGGGCAGAGTAGTCTTCATCATGGGAGCTTTGTTTCTATATGAAGTTGTTTCTTTGAGTAATTTGCAAAGTATTATCGTTTCAGCACCATAATCTCTGATTGAGGAACACAAAAATGTGATGTATGTGACCACTGCATAGGCAGACTATAAGCCCACCCCATAGGAATCCTTCAGCCCACTGTGCAGATGTACCTGGGTGTTCACAATCAAGGGACTGCCTCAGCTGGGAGGCTTTGGTCTGCACAAGGTATGACAAAGCTTAACAATATGGAGCAAGGTGATCTCTCTCAGTAGTACTCAGCATGAGGAAATGTTTCTGGGCACATTTATTAGTAAAGGAGTAGCCATAAAGTCCTGTCTCACCCAATACTGATATATCTCCATCACAGTAGATGATCAGCAGATCACAGCCAGACTTGAAAGAGGTTTATGATAATGTGTCAGATTTTCTCTTTAAGTGAAATGGATATAGGGAACTATCACTGTCCCTGATGGTAGAATGACAAGTAATAGTAGAATTACTAGGCATCTAACAGGCCTAAGAAAATGTGGATAACAGTTCTGCTCCTCAAGAGCTCAGACAGCAGAAGTGTACTAGGATGGGCCAAGAAGGTCTTTATATGAGTCTTGTATTTCTACCTGAAATGAAGGAGCTGTCACTGAGGGAAACTACATCAAGACTCTGACCCTTTTAGGAGACATGAGGCATTACTCAGGGGGTTTCAGGACCAGAAAGCTTTTTACAGGGTGATTATGGTTGCTTTGCACCAAAGGAATTAGGCCTCATTCGTTAAGATTTCTTGTGCCAGTAAATGAATGAAAATGTAGCATCGATGACCTGTGATAGCACATTTCCAGCTATCTCCTTATTTTCTTTTCAAATTTTAAACAAATCTCATTCTCAACAACTTTTACTGTCTCTCCAGAGAAATGTACAACTGAAGAGTTTTAGCCATGCTTGCTGCCCTGAATCAAGTAATTATTTTTTGTTTAATGACAAATATGCTCTTATTCATGGGGGCCACTGAAGACTTCTACTCTGTGAATAAACATTACTCTCCTTGGAGGGAAATGTAGTTATATTGTGGTTGTACAGCTGATGATTAATATGAATGAACTGGAATTGTAGAATATTGTGTGCCTCCTAATACCAAATGCTAGGTTACCTCTGCTTGTTGAATATTAAAGCAAGTTTGGGAAGAGTATGCTACAAGTTAAAGTTATTACTTCTTTTTTCACCATTCTAACCACCACAGAGGTCTGTACCCTCAGAGTTTGCATACCGTCCTTCATCCACCGAGCAGATATTCTCACTGAGACAACATTTGCCCCATTAGTTCCTCATCCTATAAAAGGGAAGGAAGAATGGACATGACACACTAGTATGTACTCAGGGGAGAACAGTACTTTACAAGCAAATGTGCATCCAAGGAAATCCAAAGAGAAGTTCAGGTTTTCCAAAGTCTTGCACAAGCATCGCCTCTCCTTGTGCTCCCCCATGTCTGTGTCGTGGGTGCCATTGCTCACCTTATCTGCTCTTTCAGCAGCTCTCACCATTCTAGAAACATTCATTTATGTTTCAGTGACATCAGCTGTGAAGGCCACTAGGCAAACAAGCAGGAATGCGCATGTCAGGAATGGTCAGTGTCAGGACAGGCAAAATGTGCAAAGCAGCAAGCAGGGTGTGTGAGGGTACAGCAGCAGAGGGACATGCTGAGAAGCTGCAGGAACCTTGGTGAGAGTTGGAATGCTGGAGATGGGGGGCTGAAGAGATAGTGAGGGTCCGTAAGGAGTTTGAGCCCCAAGGAAATGTTAGCACAAAGTGGAAGTGTCATTTCAATCAGTCTCATCAGTTTGGACACTGGTTTAAGTGAGGTGAATTTTCCTCCTCAAGTCACGTGCAGCTTTGTGGAAGAGCAGCCCAGAATGCATGAATAAGCACCTTTCAGGACCCAGGCAAAATAGAGACAAAACAACTGTCAGCATATTACCATCCTTTTTGCTTCCACTGATGTATGCTTATGTTACATTTGGTGTGATACCAGAGAATCCAGACCACAAAGGAAAGCAGCCAAACCACAACACTTTCCCAGCTTCTCCCTTCACATTTTTCATGCCAGCTACTGACATAGTCTGTGAGTCCCTGGGCAGTTTCTGCTGTTTGTATACTCCATTATCCACCCTTGCTTGAACACTGTCCAGGAAGCAGAGCAGTCAGGTAGCTGATGCTTTTGAGCAAACATCTAGCTGTATCTGCTCAAGTATTAAACACCCTTAAAAGGAATGAAAGGCCCACCAGAAACAGATGGCATCATGTGAAGAATCAAAACGATGAATCCTGACACCAGCAATCAATCAGTCCAGTTGCCTCTAATGGCTCCTAGTAGAGTTGGAAAGCTTGCATCCATCTGTAGGTTTGGAGTTAAAGACAAACTTTTTGTCTAAGACTCAAGGCTTTTAAAATGGCGTGATTTATCAATGACCACAGAAACAATCATTGTGTATGTTACTGGGCATACATCATATATGCATCATATATAATCACCAAGGTTGGAAAAGACCACTGAGATCATCCAGTCCAACTGTCCACCTACCACCAATTTTTCCCCACTAAACCATGTCCCTAAGTATAATGTCTAAAGATTTCTTGAACAGTGACTCCACCACCTCTCTGAGCAGCCCCTTCCACCACCTGACCATTCTTTCAGAGAAGAATTATTTTCTGATGTACAACCTGAATCTCCCCTGGAGCATGTTGAGGCCATTCCCTCTAGTCCTAAATAGAATCATTAAGGTTGGAACGACCACTGTGATCGTCTAGTTCAACCACCAGCCACTCTCGTGTGGAACACTAGAGGGTGGTGCTAAAAAACCTGGGGAAATTAAATTCAGGGTATTTTTGATGGACCATCAAAAACTGCTGGGTTTCAAAAACCCAGATTTTGAATCTGCCATGGTATGGCAGATTACGTAGTGCTTGTTCCAGGCTTGGAGGTACAAGAGTGCTTTGTTCACGAGAGGTGAGGGAAATGCACCTGGGAACAGATGGGAGGAAAAACTGCTTTCCAAATGTTGTCCTAAAAAGTAATCTGCTTCCTAATGTCACTACAGATTTATGAGTTTGTGCATCCTGCCATAGGCTCAGTTGTTTATTCTGAAGAGCTGAATCTTGGCACTTGGTGACTAAATCTGAGCAAGCATCTTGCATTAGGGGACAAGTGTGTTCAGTTCCTGTTTTAAAGGTACCTTTTGGTGTCCATGCTGAATAAGTACTAAAATCGGCCAACTTTTTCCTTGAATCATCTATCCATAGAAAGGTAGATCTCTTTAAGTATTAATAGCTAAAATCCTAATAAAAATTATTGTACATCTTCTACTTCTGATACAGTTCAAAGGGCTGAAAACAAAAACTGGATCAGGGCTCTCTTTTGATCTATGAAGCAAGGAATTCCCCGGAAAAAAATAACACATACCAAATTTATTGGTGTCTTTTTATTAGTAGAATGTTAAGCTATTGCTTCTTGATCAATAGCGAGCCACTGGGGTGTATCACAGAACAGTAATGTCTCTTAACACTAGTGCTGTTCCACAGGAATGTACATAAGGAAATATGAAACTATATCCTGTTCACCTTCACAGATGGGAGATTTATTAGAAATACGGAGGGAAAAAAAATGCTAATGCAATGTGCACAAAGCCTGCCACTTGAAAACCAGCTTTATGCTTTTTGTACGACTTGTCATTTCAGGTCAAATATCTTGACTGCATGACATGAAGCACTGAAATATCATTTTTAATATTATCCAACCTTAATATTATTCCTTAATTTTATTACAACTTTATGATTCTATAATTGGACTCACCGTATATGTCTATGAGTCATGTTTTTACAAATTTTGTTTGTGAAGATGATACTAGTGAAATGTCTGCTGAGATATAGATTAGTCTGATGATTGAAGAGCTGAATTTTGAAATATGTATATATATTTATATAGCAGGAATCAGTAGGATAAAATACTGCTTGTTTTTGTACTGTCTGTGCTTGGCTAATTACATAAGTAGGGTTTTGTCAGTGTTTAAGTTCATGCTAATAGCAGAGTAGTTATTAAAAACCTAGAAGACAATGAGTCAAATATAGTTGGACAAGAGTGTGCAAAGGTAGGTAGAACCCAATATGTCTCTTTTTATTAATGTCACTGTTGTCTGGATGTCATTAAAAGGGTAATGACAACAGAGTTCCTCCTTGGATGCACCGAGGCAAGGGCAAAATTTTATTGTTAAAATAGACCAAGAGGTACAAATTTTATATGTTATTAATTACTCATTACATCTTCCGCTTTTGTTAAAATATTCAGTTAAAAACATTGATTATTTCTCCCCACCAGTGAGCAGTTCATTCTAACAGCTGCCTCTAGAAATAGCTTGTTAGAAGTGATACGTGAAACAATCAGGTTATCATGACAGGTTTGCTCTTCTTAGGAAGTGTATGATATTTAAAAGGGACTGGAATTGATCTTATCCATGTGCAGTGTATGTTTCTTCAGTTAGTACTCCATGGCAAGTGTATCGTTGTCCAATCTTCTCAGGAAATGAGTACATGCTAATTGATTTTAGGGCTGGGACTGAAGTATACTGTTAAAAACATTGATATTTTCCATTCTGAATTTTTGAGGAGATGAAAAACACGCTTATATTTGTCTTTAGGGATGGAGGCACCATCATTTGTAAGCAGCTGCTGAAGAGCAAAAGTCATCCTCACGCTACAAACTCCTTCATGTGGCTGTTTCTTCCAGGCGGACTTCCAGATCCCTTCTCCTCTCCTGTAACCTCATATCCCGTACTTAGTTGTGATGTCATCCCATTTCTGGGAGCTTCAGTAAGGACTAAACGCTTGTTCATGTCTCTGTGTTTGAATACCAGGCAGGTGCCTGCATCTATAAACTGGCCAAGTCTTCTCTGTCTTAGTTAGCACATTCTTTGCCTGCTGTCCCAGCTGGTGCAGAGGTGCTCATGGGGCAGCCTTGGTCGGCAGCAGCACAAAGCAGTCCTGCCTCAAGCAGATGGGGCCAGGAGGTGGATGCTCCCCTCAGGGCTGCAGAACAGACCTTGACTTGCCTGTATTTGCTACAGCAGATGCAATTTTTAGCTCCCCAAACAGGCTGTCTGCTTAGCTCTCATTCCTGTCTTCTCTTCAGCAGACTGGCAGTGAGCATAGACTCTTAAAAGTGCTCTTATGGTCAACTCACAGCGTTGGCTTTCTCATTGCTTTCCAGCTTTATGTCCATCTTGCATTAAAAAAAGCTTTTGAGTGGCCTTAGTGGCTGAGATTTCAGCCAGGCGCACAGAATGCAATTAATAAATAAAATCGCTTTCAAAATTCCACATCAGCAAAATACTTTTTGTATTTCCTGATACAAGAAGAAGCTTGTTGAGGATGAGGTCATTGTGTCTGGAAAGAACAGTTTGCTTTGATCGTGTGGTAGAACACAGACTTGATCTGAAGAGTGCGGGCAGCCAGTCCTCCACAAAGTACTTTCTTTATGTTTTTCTTTTTCTTTGTTTGTTTGTTTTTAATACTTCTCTGCAAAGCACATCTCAGAGTGAACTTTATCCTGCAGAGATCCTCTCTGGGAAGAAAGGACATACATTGCCTTCCCTTCCTAGAAAAAGATCCAGGATATCTCGTTCCCTGAGGCTTTAACAACTGAGAAATGCAGGGGACAGGCTGTGGACCAAGGCCACTGCTGGTAGGCAGGAGGAGGTGATGGCAGAGCAAATGATGCTCATTTTAGAACAACAAGGCACACACATCAGCACCTCTCTGTCCTCCCACCTATTTGTAGATGTAGAGCAGCCCTCCTTTCAGGTATGCAGCTGGCACCAGCCTTCCCTGCACTCTTATTTGCAGGTGGGAGGTTCCAGAATGCCAAATTATTAATAAAAATCATAACTCTCCTGGCTGGGAGGCAACTCTGTCTCTCCCAGGAATCTGCACTTGCAAAATGAGAAGTCAGATCCTCCTCCAACCCCAAAATTCACTAAATCACAGCATCACAGAATTGTAGGGGGTGGAAGGGACCTCTGGAGATTATCCAGTCCAACTGCTGAAGCAGTTCCCTCCAGTAGATTGCACAGGAATGTGTCCAGGCGAGTTTTGAATATTTCCAGAAAGAAGACATCTTTTTCACACTTCACTTCATAGGAAAGTGTAATATCAAAATTATAATGTCAAGCCTGAAAAACAGTCTAGAAAATAATATTTTAAAGGAAATTGCTCCCCTCCTTGTTTAAATAAAAGAAGCTAATAATTATTATTTCTTGACTTTCTGATTTAATTTCCTAGTCTCTGGGCCTACCCTCATATTGCTTTTACTTTAGTGTAATACACTGGCTCCAGGGAAGTCATTCCTTCATGTAGCCAGTATCACTGGCTTTTTTGGCTATTATTCTGCTGCCAGCTCTGGTTTTCTCTTCTTGGTTCTCCATGACTTACCTTTCCTCAGATGTATTCTGCCATGTTTGAATGGAAACTACCTCTTTGTTGAACTCCATTCTTCCAATGCAGAACATTTCTCTTTGTACTTAGAATCACAAAATCATAGAATCCTTGGAGTTGGAATGAACCTTTAAAGTTCATTTAGTCCAACTCCCTTGCAATGAACAGAGACATGCTAAATCAAGTTCCTCAGGACCTGATCCATCCTCACCTTGAAAGTCTCTAGGGACTGGGCATCAACACATCTCTGTTCCAGTGCCTCACCACCCTCATTGTAGAAGACTTTTTCCTTATATCTAACCTACATCTATCTCTTTAAGCTTGAAAACATTTCCCCTTAGCTCAAAAGTAGCTGTAGTCTTGTGACACGTAGTCATTAAACTTTCTCTGACTTCCTTAAGGCTTCGGGGATATGTTGAGCCTTTAGAACCTTGGCCACAGTTCACAGAATCATTGAACAATGGAATGTCCTCAGTTGGGAGGGACTTATAAGGATTGTCAGGCCCAAGTCCAGTTGTCATTCTGGGAGAAGTTTGTGACTGGGCTATTCTACAGCATTTTTTGTCTGCCTGGACTGGTTTGAGAAGGCCTCAGCAGCCCTGGTGGAGCTTTTTCTATGCTGGTGAACTAGTGCTGTTGTGATATTTGATGAAAAATCTGTGGGAATGTGTTTGTTTTGTGCTATAGCTTTAGCAGTGGACAAGAAATTGTCTGTCTCCACTCAACTTTACCAAATCAGACTCGGAGGCAAATATTTTCAGATCAAGGGGCACGTAGTTTCCAGAAATTTGTCTTCTGAGATTTACAGGGGCTTACCTTCAAAAAACACTGGAAGTCCGTCAGTGAAGAAGACCTCTAGATTTAATTCATTAATTCTTGACTAGTGCTTGCAGTGATATGGTTTAGTGCAGATTTATACCCACAAGAGTGATTAGCAGATAAAAAAGATGTGGCAACGTAGGAAATCATTCCTCCCCACTCAGAATCCCACTTTGAGGAGAATTTCCATCTTGAGGTTCATTAGGTCTGGATGGCAGTTAGAGCAGTTTTTACGTGGTGGCCTTTGCCTGTTGCTGCTCTCAGATGTCAAGTCTAACATGCCCTTGTGTCTACCTGGCTTTATATCTACCTTGAAAACAGGGAGGGATTAATGGCAGTTTAAAATGACCTCAGAAAACTCTTATGTGATACAAAGGTGCTGTGGAGTGTAATTAATGGGCCTAATCTGCCCTTCCATTACTCAAGCAGATTTATTCCCATGTAAAGTGTTGAGAACAGCACTGAGGAATCTGGCCAATTAATTATACATACTCCTTCAAGCCTTAAGAGGAATAGGGTGGCCGTTCTCTCCACCCATGCAGACACCATTGAACATGGGTGAGCACAGCTGTCATCCAGCATTGCTGCTCTGCTTCATACCACTTAAAGGCAATTAGGCATAAAAGAGGCCACTGGCACTGCAGGGAAGTATAATGGCAGTGCCCCAAATGTAAGATAGCAAAACTTTTATTAGCCTCATGGTGAATACCAGCAAAATGGTAATGAGCTGGGGGAAGCCATTCATCTCACCCAATTTCTAGAGTCCACCATGCAGGTAGCTACACCCATGTCAGCCACTCTTCATATTCTTCACAGTCAGTGGGGAGCAAAGGCACTTCTTTCTGCTCCTTCATTTCACCTCACCTGTGCAGACATCAGTTTTACAGTGAGACACGTTGAGCACAGGCTTGCTTAATTGTATGGACTGGAAGCAACTTGCCTGTAAGCCTTTGGCAGGCACGTGTGACTGCAGGCTATAAGCATCCCTGTTCATTGCTGGGTAGTTGAACCAGATGATTCTAAATGACCTTTAAGGGTCCCTGCCAACTCAAACAATCCTATGATTCTTGATTCCGTGAAATCAATATCCTCATTTCCATGTATTTTCCTGGCTGATCTTGGGCAAGAAACAAAAAGGAGATCCATTCTCCTCCAACAGTGTTGCCTCCTGCCTGTCCCCAGCCAGATGGGCCTTATGCCATACTTGTGGTATCATGATCATTTTGACAACAAGGAACTAAGATATCACAGCCAAGGATTATGAACTGAATATGGGATAAAGAGAAGCTGGTCTGGGAGGATATAAGCTTCTTATCCAGCACCAACAGCTGAAATAATAGAAAGCGGAATATAGAAAATAACTGATGATATAAATTGCTTTTTGCAGATGCATTCTTTCTTTGATAAACTTTGCCCTAGGATGAAAAAGTACAAAAGATTAGAAAATATACTTCCAAGGAAATAAATAATCTTCCAGTTGCATGGAGGTGGACTAGATGACCTATTGCTGTAGGTCCCTCGATTAAGCTTAGATCTCATACTTTCTTGATGCAGAAAAAGGCCCTTTATGAGCAATTTTCTTTTGCATCTTCTTGGATTTTACTACGGTGAACAAAATAAAGTAATTGGTACAAAGTACAATATTGTACAAGGCTTGCTAAGATCACCAAAGGGAGAACAGCATCTTTCCTACCTGTACTGATGAAAGAGCAGTGCAGATGTCTACTGCCATCAGGAAATAGACAGGAAAGAAGGAAATCAGTCTTTCATATTGGTCACAAAATGTCTGCAGCTCTTTCTGCTGGTTTGTGCCGATATGCACTGATGGAGAAGTGGTTTTGGGTAGGTTGAAGTGTACAGGTCCTGTTGTATACACAGGATGTACCAGGTGAGTAGTCACGATCCCATTGGGTACCTCACCATGCTGCTCTGATCAGGCATTTCCATGCAGCTGAGTGACATCAGTGACAATATACTGCCCCAGGGATACAATTTGTTTTAAATGTTCTTTTGTTTCTTGTTGTTGTTGTTGTTGTTTTTTTAATGACAGAATTCGCTGTTTCAGCGTGTTTTCTGCTGTGGACCCTGTTGTCATAGAAAAAAAATGCTTATCTGTTTTTTCTTCCACATGGAAACACCCTCAGGTGATATCAGTTCTTACAGCTGCCCTCAGCTGTCCTCCCTATCCTCCATCTCTTGCATTGCAAAAGACAGTACACATCTTCAGTCTGAAAATGTCTGGGTTTTTAGAGGGTGCTTGTGGGCTTACAAAGGAAGAAGATATGGTAGGCATGGTGGTGATGGGTTGACAGTTGGACTAGATATCTTAGTGGTCTTTTCCAACCATAATGGTTCTATGATTCTAAGAATTGCTCTCGAGAGCACTTCCTGGATTACTCTGATTTGTGAATCTCCTCCACTGCAAAGGTACCATTTCTGGGTCCTGCCTGCTGGGATCTGTTCAGTGTGACCCAGGCAGATGAGAACATCTGGCTGTATTTGTGCACAGTGTAAAAGGTTGGTTAAGCCTCATGCACAGAAAAGGACTGAGGTTTGAAAATGAAGCTGCCTCGTTTTGTTGGCAGTGTGCGTCAGGAAAGATCTCATTACAGGAGAAGCCAGGGAGGTGAGCTCCTATCAGATCCCCTGCAATCAAACAAAACCATCAGCTGAAGGCCTTGCCTTGGAGATGGTTTAACCCTCTCATTAGGTTTGTGCAGGTGCAACATTGTTCTTGATCCTAGTCTAATGAAAAACAGAATGATTTTAAATCTGTGAAGTGGCCTTAGACTTAGCAGTGATATTTCAGCCTGTATTCAGTGCAGCACTGAGCAAGGTGCCAAATGCTCTATGTCTCAGGGATCTCAGTCAGAGTGCAGGGCAGTGAATACATTGCTGAATCAATACACAGGAGCACAGGGGATTGCAGGGGCTGCACGTTGTTTGACTGAATGGGAGATGGAAGGTTAAATACATAAAGATTTACAGCCTTCCATTTTTGCCAAGTCAAGGCAAATATAAGAAAGGAAGAAAAATGAGGCAGTAGTCACACACTTTTGCTCTGGCATCAGACTTTGCATGCAGATGTTTTTAAAGAGAGTTTGATCAGAAGGTGTCACCTGAAATTAAGCTGTATTAGTGAGGTCACCATCTCTGGAGGTGTTAAAGAACCGTGGAGATGTGTCACTGAGGGATGTGGTCATTGGGCATGGTGGGGATGGGTTGGCAGTTGGACTTAGAGGTCTTTTCCAACCTCCATGATTTTATGATGCTATGAAAACTCCTCCAGAGGTACTTCTCAGGGAAGTACCCAACATTAGGCTGGATGAAATTCGATCCTTTGCATCTTATAATGGCAGAACCAGAACCCCTAGCATTGGAAAGGCATTAAGAGTGCCCATGAAAGCATGATCTATTTATTGCCATTAGGGTAAATGCTTAACATCATTATGCTAAAGGATTTGGGGTTTCTTTGAGTGTATGCATCATTTGATTTCTAGCCTCAAAGTGACCAAAAAAGTGACCTGCTTTCAGAGACTGGGTTTTTTATGTTACTGGAAAGAAGATCCCTTTTTGAGGGGGTCTTGATGGATGTGCAAATCTACCATTGCTTTTGAAAACTAGATTTGTCTTTAGTTTGCTTTTACTTAAACTGAAAGCATTGCGTTAGCAACCAGGAAAACTGGATATTATTAGTAACCTTTTACAGAAAACATGATGTGTCATGGGTTGAGCATGTGTTATTCTAGAAAATGTGCCATACAGTGAAATGGGAATAAGTAAACACAAAGTGCTTATGCAGCAGTTTACTCTGTTTGAACACCCTACAATACACCTCTGAGGTTACCTGCTCATAAGGGAAAGAGGGAGTGATTTGAGATTTATTTTTGGCTGAAAGCATGAAGTACAAATAGATCTTTGTGCGAAATGTCAGATCCATTTCTGGGAAGCACACGGCACGGCCTTGATAATCCATGGTAAATAACAATATTATGTTACCACCTATTTTATATATACCTTCAAGTGTATCTGAATAGACTAACGTGACTGTAGTTGAACATCAGAAATAAATACAGAAAAGTAAAACAAGGCGTTTCAAAAAAGTTATTCTGCACGCGGTAGAACTAAGCAGAGAATGAAGTTCAGTTTCAGATTTCAATATTTGGGTGCTTGTGTGGAGTTTCTGTGTTTGAGGAAGGGGTCCCAGCCCCCATAACAGTCTGTGGAGATATGTGACTTGACCCAGTTCTCTCTGGCACCACCAGGGATACTGTTGAGTATCCAGGCTGGCTAGGCTCTTATTAATGTTATGTAACATTAGCCCAAGTTACTGTATGCATAAGGTGCCTTGGGATGCCTTGGGCATGCTAGGGTCAGTTGGCACTAGATGTCTACCTACATAAAGGCAGCCCCTAATGTGGTCACCTCTGGGGGTTGGACTCAATGATCTCTGGAGGTCCCTTCCAACCCCTACAATTCTGTGATTCTGTGATTCTGTTTGGTTAGGCTCTGTTGACTATTCTGTGAACCTTTCTTAAATTGAAATGGGGCTTAGATGCCCCATTAGACCCCTGAGCTTTGGTGCTGGAGCCTGGAGGCAGTTTGTGTCCTTGAACATCGTTAGCCTGGTGTCTGCTGTAATACCCCATCATGCCCTGCTTGGATGACAGATGCAGCTTAAGGAGTATACTCATCTCTTGTAGGTATGTTCTGAATGTCTCAGATGTCCTCAAACGTCAATATTACACCTTTATTAAAGTAACTTAATTGAAACCACACTGTCCAAAAGACTTCAGGTCAGCGTTTCTCAGTCTCCTGTCTTCATACTCCTTCACACCTCACTAAGTTGCTGCTGAGAAGATACACTTGTGGCTTGTTCTAAGCTCTGTCTGTATTAATGACCTGGATATTACCTCTGCCCAAGGGCTCATTTCCAGGATATTTGTTGAAAACTGGTTATCTCTGAGACCTCATATAACTCTATCAAATTTGCTTGAAAATAGATGACACAGTTGTGCCAGTAACTCATTTGTTGATGGGCTCCTTCTGTTTGGCATTGTAGCCAATTGCCAGTGCTCTGGTTCTCAACGACCTGTTGGAGAACATTGCTCACAATACATCTGAATGGGTATGAGATGAAACCCTGATTTGTACCAAACAACGGCGATGATTAAGAGGAGATCCACACAAGCTGTCAGCAGCACTCCAATGTGATGGACCAACTAAGAAACAATTAGCTTTAATCTCACTTTACTTTTGATCAGGGCTGCACTCAGAATGGCATTGCTTTATTCTGTAGTTTGTAATGGACGTGGGCATCTGCAGCACTGCTGACTGCTTTCATTTATAATCATAGTGATTGCAGTGAGTACGTTATGAAACAGTCCTGACAGGACACTTCGAATAAAGTGTCACTGGAGTGATTAAGACCAGGCTCGTCTGCAAAATTCCAGCTCATGTATTCCAAGTATTTGAAAAGAAGGGTTGGAAGGAGACCGCAAAAGCTTGTGCCTGTTTGGTAGGGCCAGATAAATAGAAGTACTTTCTGTACTGCATATGGCAGGCTAGCAGACTTTATCAATTTAAAACATAATAAGATAGTCAGGGGACTTGCAAGTAATTCTGGTGGCATTAAGAGATCACAAAAAGAATATCTTAACAGATATCCCTTTTATTGCTACAACAGCAGAAGGGCTGCAATGCCGAACTCTCCCTTGCATTGCTATGGACTGCATCCATCAGTCTTGCTCTTATCAACTGAGTTGATAGCAGGCAGTTTGGTACCCCGTTATTTAGAGTGAATATATTTTAGCTGATATTGGTTTGAGTCAGCTCTGCATCATCCCATCAACGCAGACATCTCTCTCCAGTGTGAGCTTCTCACCTATGTATTTCGGAAGCCGTTCTTCATTCTCTTGCACCATAGGCAGGAATAATGACCCATGTGCAACAGCTGGTAATCAGTCAGAAGGATGTATTACTGGGGATGGCCTTCAAGAGGAAACTGGTTTTCTTCATTGGTTTTAAATGTATTTATTAGGGGAGGGGGGGAGGGGAGGAGAGGGGGAAGCTTAAAGATCTGTAAATCATCAAATATGTTCCTGAAACGTGTAGTTGTATCTAATCTTGGAATTCAGTGCAAGCAGAGGTAGGCAGTTATGAAGTTGCAGGAGCAAGAGGAAGCCAGTTTACGGTCTCTGGTTCAATTTACCATACATGTGTGGATGTCTTCAGATGGTATTTTACTGATTGTAGAGTCATAGAATTGTTTGAGTTAGAAGGCACCCGTAAAGGCCATCTGGTCCAACTTCTCTGGAATGAACAGAGGCACCCACAGCTCCATCAGGTGCTCAGAGTCCCATCCAGCCTGACCTTGGATGTCTCCAAGGACAAAACATCCACCACCTCTCTGGGCAACCAGTGCCAACTCACTGTCCTTATGGTAAAAATCTTTTTCTTTATATCCAATCCGAATCTCTCAGTACCAGCATTTCCATGACCAAGCCTGCTTGCAGAATGAGCATTTTTCAATTTCAGCCACATTAATTCTGGGTGTGTTGGCTTCTTTTTGTCTGCAGGGCAAATGTTTTGAAACTGTATGTTCTCTTAGGTGTTAATTCACAGTTGCAAGAGGTTTTCTTCAAGGCCAAGAGGCTATTCAAATCAAGTATCCATGAAAATACATAAAATGTTTAAAACATTTTCCAAATATGTTATTAGGGTGAAGTGCCATGCATATGTGTACCATTATATCACTGTGATATAGAAATAATATTCACTGTGAGTAAAAATCAAAAGAGTCCTGAGAACGTTCTTCCTATAATTTTTGTGCATGTAAGCAGTACTTTTCTGGATGTCAGTAATTGTTGCTATTAGCAATTTTCTCCAACATGTAATATTAGCAATGAAAGGACATTCATGATACCACCAGTTAGGAGAATATTTACATTAGATTCCTTCCAGTGAAAATTTCATCCTGTATTCTGTTTCTGAGCTTTACCTTTTTTATCTTTTTGGATAATAGACAGGGAAAGAGAATATCAATGTGTTTAATTGCCCGTGCCAAATTTCTCCACCTGAAATTAATGTTTTTGGATAAGTCTGGAGAGCTTTATTTCTACTGAAACCACCTGTAATTAGAGGTAATTCCACAAACACTGGTAATGTTACTGAAGCACAGAAAAGACTCAAACCCTCCCTCGTCCACGACCAAACATTTGCCCTCCACTTTTCAGGGTCACTGATTGGCTCTTAACTTTGTTTCAGGTGCTCAACTTGTTCCTTGCCTTGCTGCTCAGCTCTTTCAGTGCTGACAACCTTTCGGCACCAGATGAGGATGGAGAGATGAACAACCTGCAGCTTGCCTTTGCTCGGATCAACAGGGGTCTTCAGTATGTGAAACACACAACGTGGGATTTTTGCTGCAATGTCCTCCGGCATCCCAAGACAACAGCTGAAAAGAAGGCAATGATGAAACTTGCTGCCCAGAATACAGGTGCCCTTAACAATTGTGTCAACAGCCACCTAACTGCTGAGCTTGGCAAAGACACGGAGCATCACAAAGAGAACCACACTGAGGATGGGATGAATAAAAATGTGGAGAAGCACCTAGGAATTACAGACAACGATGACTTCATGACCAATCCTGACCTGTCAATTTGTGTTCCTATTGCTGTGGGAGAGTCTGATATCGAGGAGGAAGATGAGGAGCAGAGTACGTTTACAGAAATGGAGCAGGTAGGCAACGAAAGTGTTTTTTTAGTTACATCTTACTAAGATATTTCCTTAGTTCCTATCCTTGCTGTGGATCCATTGCTCATGATGCAAATGTGTAATGGCCTTATCCTGCCTTTGATATGTTAGTAACTTCAGAATAAGTTACACCTGCATATCCAAGAGCAAAGTCGGTCTCCAAAAAGAGACATTCCCTTTCTTTGTGTTCTTTGTGCTTGTCTAGGCTAATTCTTCTAACAAGAGCAATTAAACCATTTCTCACACAGGATCCTGTTTTTTCCTTTCAACTGAATCATGGGAATGGTACAGAATGAGTTGTCAATGATAGCGAATTTTCTCAGTGCGCTTTACTGGGGAATAGCTTGGTTAAATTTGTGTGACAGGATGGGTGGGTAGTTCTCTTAAATAAAACTAGGTAGGTGCTGATGTGACAGAGAAAGTGAGAATATATGTAACTGTATGCATTTAGGCAGGAAAAACATTTATTTGCCTATTCTTTGCTGTGGCATTCCAGATTGTATTGTTCATTCCCAAGGGCACTCAGTAGTAATGGCTGAAAAATTCTGTGTGCTTTGAATTATTGGTGAAAAGTGGGAAACATCTTTATTTCCCTTCTTAACAACTGCGGCTCTTGGCCCCATGTACCTAATAGTTAATGTTTTCCATTCCCTTCAGCCTTGATCCAGCATCCTCTAATGCCGGTGTATTGAGTTGTCAGGAGGGATCCTCGATCTCCTAGTTGAGTAAAAGCAAGATCTGAAGAAAAAGAGTCCTTAGAGAAGGGCTGTCCTAAAAAAAGTCCCTAAGGAATGACTCAGTGTGAGGGAGATAGACACAAATTAGCTGTTAACCATTACTTTTCATTGTAGAAGTCTTTTCAGTGCTTCTGATCAGTGGCTGGTCTTAGGCATTGACCAGCCCATGGGGAGCTGGAAGGGCAAGGAGTCAGAAAATTGCCCCATTGTCTGAACAGATATTTAGATTGCAAGAAAAGAAGTGAGAAATTTTGTCAAACACTTTTAGGGAATAGTTCATCTCATTTTAAAAAATGTATTTCTGGAAATGGTCTGTTTTGGAGGCATAGTTGCTGTATTGTTTGGGCTTTTTGTGGGGCAATTGTGTGCTCGGTGATAAAGTGCTAGGGAGGTCCTGTCCATTGCTTCCCTCTTTTAGCTGAACATAAAACAGGAATATGTGAAAACATTTTGGGCATAAGGCTGACTAGGGATAGTATCTGTTTTCTCTCTGAAGACTTTTGCTACTCCCAACCTTGTGTATGTTAAACTTACAAGCACAGTAACTTGAAAAGTGAAGTTTGAATATAGTAGACTGCCTTAATATCAGACAACCTGCCAATACTAAGCAGTATAAATGTGTAATATTGTATAAATGAGTTTAATTCTGGAGACTTTTTCTTTTTTGAGGGGGAATTTTTTATGCTCACCTTTCTGCTACACCCACTGTGCATGACAAAGGGTCACAGTCTTAAAAATTCTTAGCTTCTTCCTTCAGAATGCAGATTAAAAGTTTGTTAAAACTTTGCACATGAGTGCCCAGGAGGCCTGGAAGTGCATTTCTGTATGCATATGTATGTGTATATGTTTCAGAACTATATTCCCCATTCCTCAGGATAAAGAGCACTGTTCACAGTTGCTGGCAAACAGTAGCATGAAGCATGGAGGGTTTGGAAATTTTAAAGCTTATGGTACTTGAAAAATAGAGAAATGTGGATTTCTATTTTGCTGCACAGCGTGTCCATGTAGGTGCTGGCATGTGCGTTAGCAGGTTAGGCAAGTGGAAATCCATTTTATGCTGTACGACAAGTAAATGTGAGCTTTAGTAAGATCTATTGGAGATATGAGGGAAATAATTGATATATGAGAAGTATTTTAATGCAATGGAGCATTGTAAATAAAAATTGAGCTGAAAATTGTAACAAAACTTCTTCAAACTATCATATGTAATATAAACACCAAGGATTCAGGGTGAAACAAAATGAGAAGAAAGAGAAGTTCATTAGAAGAAGCAAGCCCAAATACTCAGTTTCCACACTGCGTCTGTTTGCAAAATTTTCAATAAATAATAGGTTAATATTGTCACATTGGCACAAAATAGATGAACTGTAGGGAAGTAATGTAGTTCACTGCTAGCACATATATGAAATAGAAGGAAAGGAGTTGAGAAGTACACTGAATGGCTTTCTTGTTAGTGTTATGCAGGCTTCGATAAGAGGCAGCTGTAGGTCATTGCTGTTCCCCACTGCAAAGACCCAAATAGATGGGTCAGCCTTTGAGGCATTAATGGTCTACTGCTGAAATGGTTCCAATACGAAGCGTGTTCAGATATCCAGAACTCACTTTTGTCAAATTCCTAAAGGGGAAAATGTGTGCATGTGAGAGAATTCCAACTCGAAGGCTCAAAATACATTGGCACGATAAGTAAATAAAAATTGGAAGAAGCTCAGCAGTGGACAAGATAACTGCATGATGAGCTTTGTATTTGCATTCCTACAAAACACTAATAAAGTTGCATAGCTGTAGTGTCTCAATAAGAATAAGGGCTGTGGGAAAGCATATCCTGAGTCATTCAAAGAACTGTCATTTCTGGTGATGCCCATTCCAAAGACATATGATCTCTTACCCAACAAAAAATCCCTTGATCAACACATATATTCCCACAGAATAAATTATTTGGACTGGTGTCTGAGCAACCTGATTGAGTTGTTGATGTTCGTGTTCATTGTGGGGGGCTGGGACTAGATGACCTTTAAAGGTCTCTTCCAACTCAAGTGATTCTATGATTCTGTGATTACAGCTGTTTAAGCCTCAGTTCCTTGGGTGTCGCGCTGCAGGCGTTATGATATGTTAAACTTTGTGTCAAGGGCAGCCTTGTGGGGCACAGAGGGTTAAAATTCCCTGCTGTCTGTTGGGAGCCTCAGTCCTGTGAGCCTCATCTCTGCGGTGGCCCTCACCTCCTTTCTCCAGGGTGGTCTTGAAAACCACAGAAGAGCTCACAAAGGAAGAGTAACATGAAAAAAAGCAAAAATTACATAATTACACTGAAAGGGCACAATTATGGTGAAGTATCTTTTTGTGTAGAGGGCATCATGCAGAACTGAAACAAGATCTACCAAGGGTATGTTAAACATTCAAATCTATTCTAACTTCCCCTAATTATAAACCATATTTTTGCATATTTAAATATTTTAGCATGTACAAAGAGAATGTGCATTTATATATACTGCTTGGGAGGAGAAAATGTACCCTGCTTCATTTCATAGTTGTGGGCTGACCTGGAATTTGGCAGCCCTTTGGCAATATTGCCTTTCTTCAAATGCATGTCGATTTTGGTGCAATTGCATGGGAGAAAAGACAAAAAGTAATGTATAAAGAGGTTACATGCACTGCATGCCTCTCAAGCACATGGCTAAGTGAATCTACACAGTTCTTACATGCCCTTCATACTTCCTCTGTCAGCTGAAGGTCCTGGGCCATATTCTGGTCATTGTGTGCTCACATCACTCCAGACTCATCCACCATGACTAAGAGGCTATAGAGAGGTTGGTCTCAGGCAGAACCACAAAGCTGTGAATCCCAATGAGATATTGTAGGGTGATGATTGCCACATCCCTGGAGCCAGGTTAATGGGGCCCTGGACAGCCTGATATGGTGGTTGGCAACCAGCCCACAGCAGGCAGGCTGGAGCTCAATAATTTTTAAGGTCCCTTCCAACCTAAGCCATTCTAAGATTTTGTGATTCCATGATTCTGTGATCAGTTCAGCTTACAGCTCCTGTACCAATGCTGGGCTCTCTGGGGAATTCACAAAACTGCTCTAAAGTAAGCCATCCTGGCTAAGAGAACTGTGCCTTACAGTGTTACACACAGCAGTTTAAAATTTCAGATGACGAGAAACCCTTAGAAATGTCTCAGTTTAAATTTCAGCTGCCATTTCTATTATCAAAGCTTACACTGGCAGCAGCCGTCATCCTGAAAGCTGCACTTGTGTGGCACTGTCACCGAGAGGGCTCTGAAGGAGCAAGCCCACCTGATAGCTTCTAAATCTCCTTTGATTGCTGAGATGTAAGCGAGATGCTCTGCCTGCTCACAGAGCCTGGAGACACATGCCTGCAGCCCACGCATGGTGACAGGATCAGAAAGAAAAGATGAGCAATAGCAGTCAGCGCAGGTGCAAGAAGCTAGCAGGAGAGGGTGAGACTGAGGAAGGATCGCCTTGAACTTGCTTTATTAGTCTTCCTGGTGTTGGCACATGTGTTCATGCCAATCACTGCAACTTTTTTGTTTAGTGCTTTATCCATCCCCACTCCTTGTCCCACTCGTGCTTTGGATACTGTTGGTGTCCAGATTGCCTTCTATTACATGAAAATGGTCTACCATTTTTCCCTCTTCTTTGAGATATGTAATTCTAAATAGGATGAGAGGTAGCCTTAAGTTGTGCCAGAGGAGGTTCAGGTTGAATATTAGGAAAAACTCTCAAAGAATGGCAATGCACTGAGTGCACAGGCTGCCAGGGACGTGGTGGGGTTACCATCCCTGGAGGTAAACATGGAGATGTGGCACTGAGGGATGTGGTCAGTGGGCATGGTGGGGTGGCTTAGTGGTTGGACTACATGATCACAGTGGTCTTTTCTAACCTTCAGGATTCTATGAAAATTCTATGAATTTCATATTCTATGAAATACAGGTTGTCCTAGCAGGAGAACAGCTCCCAGGAGCTCAGCAGCAACCACAGCAGCTCTCTGGTTGCATCTTCTCAATGTTCTTTTGGGCTCTTATTTTAGCATCCCTGATGATTAAAATTTAGAAATTGCTTTCTTAAGCTTCCATAGATTTTCTTGTAACTGCTAATAAAAAACCTTTTCATACACACATCAGTTTTCATTCCCTTAAGGAGTAAGGATCTGTTTCTCAAACGTATGGTCTGATTTTTGGGTGAACCTATGTGAAGCCAGGAGTTGCAGTCAGTGATCCTTATGCATCACTTCCAACTTGGAGTATTCTATGATTCTGTGATTTGGGGATACAGTAAAGTGATGGAACAATTCAGTGTACAATCAGCCTGATACAGGGATTCCTACCAGAACTTACCTGCAGTTTAATTGCATTAAAAGCTTCAGACATCAGAGGAGTCCATGCCATTTACATTAGACAAGTAAGACTTCCTGCCTTGTTATTGCTTAGCCCACAGCTATAGCCCAGATGTATGCCTTTATCACAGAGACATCAGTTTGTGGTTCAAAAAAAAAACCAAACAAGCATGACAGACTAAAAAGAGGTTCCAGGTAAGTGATTTTGGGCTGACATCCTAGCTTACTTCCCAAAGTAATGTCCTACACTTTCACCATTGAACTGAGTGTTGTTTCTATTTCTAACCCCTAAGTGAATGTTTGTCTTTCTGCAAAGTTCGGATCATTTCCTGCATTGATGAGGTCCCCCTTCAGCAAACATCATTCGCACAACATCAGAAAATTGCTGTAAACTTTGTTTGTTGTTTGAGTCAGCCCAGTATGGCTGTTACTGCCTTCTCCCCTTTCTTAAATTAAATTACTGCATATGTTGCCTTAATCAAACTGCTGACTTGATCTATCTGTGGCATGCTACAGAGAAGAAAATCTATGATGCTGCAGTAACTACTGGCTCTTGGCCACATTTGTCCCCTCTGCAGTTTTAAAGCCAGGCATGGATGCTGCTTTCCGCAGAGATAACACCTCCGTACTTCCCCATGCAGCGCAGTGCCGAGCCAGCAGCACTTGCCTGCTTGTCTCCAGAAAATGCCATTATTGATTTGTTCCAATGGAGTGGCTAATTGGGTCATATGGAAAGTGCTTTCTGCCTGCTGCTGGGACGGAGCATGTTGCAGCTTCTTACCCATTCCTGGACACCAGGCACACACAACGTGGTTCACAGCAGCCAGATCGCAGCTCCTACCACGGCTGGTTTGTACCATCTGAGCGTGCAAAGATTCCGTGCCTTCCCATTTCTGAGGCTTCTCTGTGGGTGTGGAAATCCTTAAATGGCAGAGAGTTATTGCCTACTCAACCTCACCTTCCCAGGACTTGGCAGGGAGTATGACTGCAGGCAGGGGATGCTTTCTCCATTGCCTCCCAGTGTTTCCCTGTTTCCCACCTGCTCTTCCTCAATGTGCTGTTAGAATTTTAGAATCACAGAATCACAGAGTGGTTTGGGTTGGCAGGGACCTTAAAGCACATCCAGTTGCAACCCCTGACATGGGCAGGGACATCTCCCACCAAACCAGGTTGCCCAGAGCCCCATCCAGCCTAGCCTTGAGTACCTCCAGGGATGGGACACACACAGCTTCTCCTGTGCCAGCATCTCACCACTTTCCTAGTAAAGTATATGTTCCCAATATTTATTCTAAACCTATCTTCATTTAGTTTCAAGCCATTACCACGTGTCCTATCACTACACTCTCCAGTAAGTGGTCTCTCTCCATCTTTCCTGTAGGCCCCTTTTCCCCCAAGACCCTTCAATGACACAACAGCATCTTTCTTATGATTTCCAAGAGGACTGAGCCTGCATCTGCACAGAGAACCCAAAGGATGCACACTGCCCAATGAATATTCATTGCTCCACAAAACTCCCTGCTTTCTCAGTCATGTTGATGTTTTTTATCAATTGGCAATTCTCCTCTCCTTCACATATTTGTTTGGGCTTTACCAAACTCATCTCCCTGGAAAATCAGTTTGCCAGGCTTTTGATAAATATCTGCCTCCATACATGCCAGTGACAGAGCTGTCTGTGACCACAGTTTCTATTCAGTGGTACAGCTCCCATGTTGCCCTGAACCCTGAGCTTTTCCTCTCTTCTTCCCCATAATTTTTTCAGCGTTACTGACTTAATTCAATTTCATTTGACAAGGTGAAGCAGTTTCTGATAGCTTTTTTCCATGTTTCTTCCAGTAAGAGATTAATAATTTCGAGGTCAGTGGGGACCACTGGGATCATCAAGTTTTAGCTTTCTCATAACGCAGAGTCAAGGACTTCAAGCAATAATTCCTGCACAGAGCTTGCAAGTTTATTTTAGCTGTGATACATCATTTGTGAGATGGAGGGAAGAATTAAATATCTCAGGTAACAGAGAGTTCACCATGCACATCTGGACCAACATCTGTTTCTTTTGCAGTCAGTGGATTTTGAACTGTACCATTTCTGTCCATTACGGACAAGTAACTAAAACAGGTGCAATTCTGTAACAGTCAGTTGAATTATTCCAGGTTGACATCAGTGTGGCTGAAATTATCGATAATTGCCCTAAAAATGCCAGCGCGTAAAGATTTTGATACAAAAGTATTTGTGACGATGTTTTACTCTCCTAGTAATTCTAACATCTACAAATCAAAGATGAAGTCATGCATTTATTTGACAGGGTGCATTAATTCCAGCCTTTTACTGCAGGAAATATACTTTATTGCATGGAACCGTACTGCCCTTTCAAGCAGTGTTTATATTTGGGCTGTTTGCAGTTCCAATCCATGGGACAAATTCCCTTTTAGTGCTGCTGGATGAAATACCTTCGAAGTCAGTTGATGACTCCCCAGTTTGTACTAGCAGGAGAGTGTGCACACAGTAAATCTTGCAGTGGTCTGCTTCTCAGGTTTATTTGGGACAGTGTTTTTCTGATCATCAAGTGAGACAGCAGTGTTTTTTGCACCATTTGACTGGTTTTCTCTTTTTTTAAACTTCATGTTTTGCTTTTCATTCCTTGAAAACTCAATTTAGGGGTTTTTAGCAATAAAATAAACAGAATAATTCTGTGTTTACCACCTTAGGAAGAATAGCAGCAAACCCATTAGGAAAACAAACAAACCAAACAAACAAACAACGAGCTGTAAATCACAGATATAAAGCACCTCTGTCTTTGTTGATGCATAGAATGGCATCTGTATCTACTTTGTTTCAGTCTGACAAGGCAGAGCAAGGCTCGATGTCAGATCTCTGCTGATGTGAAGATAGCAGTCATGGTGTCCATAAAGGTTTTAGGAAGCTCAGCCAGCATGCATGGTGCTCGGGACGTACATTTGTCTGCAGCATAGTGCCTGAGGTTCCGGAAAACACAGGGAGCTGATGGAGGAAAGAAAGAGGAAAATAAAAAAGCAAAGCCTGGCATCGAGTGAGCTGATATCAGGCGTAGCAGACTTGTCAACATGCATTTGGCCACGAGCCCAGACTGGGGACCACGCGTCAGTCACAGCCTACTGGGTGCCATTTCCCAGGATCCCTGTCCCTCCCCGGAGCGACGCTCTGCCCAGAAATGAGCATTTCTTGCTGTTTCTGCCTTTGGTAAGGAAAATGCTAACATTTAGCATTTTGGACAAAATGAGCAGCAATCAGTTTTTGTGCCAGGGGAGACAGCAAGCGTGTGTGTGTGCATGAGGCTGGGGGGGGGGGGGGGGCTTGAAATCACTTTGCTTCTTTGGTCCAGTGGTCCAGAACAACAGAATTGGAAATAGTGGCATCTATAAGAATGACTGTTTTTCTTTCACTATTGACTGATTAAGATGAGGCTTCCTTAATGATGAAAACATTACTGCCTTGTTAGGGAGAAAGGACCAGGGTGTTTCAGGCACCCTCTCAAAGCGTGCTGTGCCTTGAGGCACACTTCCAAAATGTAAGCTTCCATCAGAGGAGCCCATTAGTTTGAGTTCTTCATATTATGCTGTGGAGAGATCCCAATTACCAAAAGAAACATAGAGTAGAGTGTGATTAAACTTCAAAATGCAATTTAGCAGAGGGTATTAGCTTGAACTCTGAACAATGAACACTTATGAAGCACTTTCACTGCCTATTTAAGACTACTGAATTGATAACAAGCTAAATTAACTTTGGCAGTCCATCTTTTTGCCAACTTCTCCCACTTAAGCTAATTTTAAGACTGAACCTTTGGACTAATGAATCAATGCTTTATTATGGGCAGCATGCTGCCCAGTGTGGGAAACGATCTCGGGCCAGCAAGGACCACAGTGTTAGATAGGATGTGCCCTGCTCCTCCAGGCCTAGAGTTCAAACACTTAAAATGTTCTGGATCAGTCTTAGAAGGAGTAGTGCAGAAATGCTGTTTTGACGTGGAGAAGGATCCAGGGAGACAAGAGAGAGGACTTCCATCATCTAAAGGGGCTGTAAGGAAGGGACAGATTCGTTAGCAGGTTCTGTTGTGATAGGACAAGGGAAAATGGTTTCAAACTAAAAAAGGGGAGATTTAGACTGGATATAGGGAAAAGGTTTTTTTATGTTAAGTGTGGTGAGACACTATCACAGGTTGCCTAGAGAAGTGGGAGGCACCCAAGGTCAGGGGATGGGGCTCTGAGCACCTGATGGAGCTGTGTGTGTCTGTTCATTGCAGGGGGGTTGGACTAGGTGGCCTTTAAGGGTCCCTTCCAACTCAAAAAATCCTACGACTCTCACACCTTAAAAGCATCATAGGTGCCATCGTCTGCTAATGGTATTTATTTTCCCACCTCATATTAAGGAAACAGGGGGATTTTACTGATGTATTTGGTGACATTTCTTCACATGCTGAGCATGCAGAAAGATAAATTCTCTGGTTTTGTCAGTACTACAAGGATTTACATTCATTTGTGAGGGGAGAACCAGGATCATAAATGATGGTCACAAGAATCCACCATTTGTTTCCCTATATGAAGCCTATTTATTTCCCTCTCATTTTAGCCAGATTGTTGAAGGCTTTTCAGAAAGAGTGAATTCAGCATATCCACAGGCTGTCAACCTGACAGCTCTGCCGACTGCAGCCTCCTGTTATCTTCACATAGGAAACAGGTGCTGCTGGGTGGTATGGCACACTTGCTTTCGGCAAGCACTGCAGTCTGCTTGGTTCTCCCCTTGAGCAGAGGTAGGATATAAACATTTCAGCTTTCACGATCATTTACTTCTTGGCTTCTCTGCACAGGAAGGATGCCAGTTACTGGATGCAAACTGTTGCCCAGAAAGGATGCCAATAGCTTCCAGGCACTGTAATTTTGGGAAATCCATAGCTGTCTGCAAGGAGGAACATAAACATCAACAGTTACTTGCTGGAATATACAGTCCTCTGGTAACTACATGTGTTCTGCCACTGAGCTGGATTTGTTGTACGTGAATAGCTACTCAGGTTCTTGTTACAGTTTTCATGTCCCAGAGCTGAGTATAGGAAGCTCTGAAGGTTACTGAGTCTTTAGCAGGGTCTGTTGTGATAGGACAAGGGGAAAAGATTTCAAAGTAAAACAGGAGAGTTAGTCTGGATATAGGGCAGAGGTTCTTTGCAGTAAGGTTGGTGAGGCACTGGTGCAAGTTGCCCGGAGAGCTGGTGGATGCTTTGTACTTGGAGACACTCAAGGTCAGGCTGAATGGGGCACTGAGCACCTGATGGAGCTGTGTTTTCCCTGTGCATTGCAGGGGAGTTGGATGAGATGACTTGTAAGGGTCGCTTCCAACTCAAGCAATTCTGTGATTCCATGATTCCATAAGATATGTTGTTGGCTGTTGAAGGATTAATTGCTGTAGCATTTCTTGAGGAGGCTTAGAATCATACTGTTATCTACAAATGGCTAAGGCAGTGATGCTTCTGTCGCCAGTGTCCTCCACTCCTGATGTTGCTTTGTGCAATGGGCAGTGACTGAAAAAGATCTGCAAGAAGGCACAGTGACACGTTTAGTGGGTGTGGTGCTGATGGGTTGGTTGAACTAGATGATCTTAGAGGTCTTTTCCAACCTTAATGATTCTGTGATTCTGTGATCTTGGTGGGGTGCTGAGAAGATGATAGGACTAATGCTCTCCCACGTTCCATGGACAGAGTAGAGGGCAGTTTGCATTTGCATTGTCCCATCCAGCACCAATCTCATGAAATATGTTACAACTTAATCCTGCCACATCCTTCATACGTGCTTTGCTAGCTCAGCAGTGAGCCAGCTACTTTTGTGCATCCCCACCTGCATGGGAGAGGACATTTCCTGCACATCCTTTCCATGACAACCACAGCCAGGGAATGAGGAGACAAATGCTCCAAGCCAGGTTCACAATTCAGGCAGTGAGTGAAGCATCAGGAGAACCCATCTGAGCTGATCCCCATCAAAGAGGAAAGCCTGGGGATCATCTTTCTAAATTTATTTGCACAGGATGGAAAAAGTGCTGTTTCCATGGGTAAGGAATAAAGCAAATCCGCACCGATGACAGGTATTTATCTTGCTTTGCCAACAGCAAGTCTTCTTTGCAAGGGATTGGCATTTGCACTAATCCCCATTTGAGCCCAAAACAATTAGCTGATCCATGGTTTTCAGAGGCAGGATGTGGTGTGGAGCCTCTGTATTTATTTGTGCCATCAAACAAGTATGTGGGTCTGTGCACACACACACTTGAGATGTAATCCAAATTATACTCTAGTTTCAATCCGGTTGCTGTTTTCCTGTTGCTGCCAATGATCTGCAGCATGCAGGGCAACAGGACATGATCCATCCTCCTCCATGTGATAATCCCTGGCACAGTGTTGGCTGAACACCTCTTTTTAGGGCCCAGATCTGAACAGGGGTGAGCAAACTTCTGGCTGCTGCTCCAAAGGAGCTGACGTACATTCCAGGCTTCCAGTCAGCCATTTGAGGGCACAAAGTTGTACTGCTGAAAAGTTTTACTTTGTAAATGATGAAAACAACTGAATCAGTAAATACTAACATAATCTGTATTGCCTTTCCAGCATGGCACTTGATATAAAAATTAAAAACAAATTACATAAACCACCCATGGTGGGGAGCTTTACAGGAGATAAACCTGCTGCTATTGCTTCCAGAAGAGCAAATCATCTGCAATTTGAGCAAAAGCAAATAGTCCAAAGTGAAGCAGACTGTGAGGAGCATACCTTGCCCTGGACAGGTTCCTGCTGATCCTCAGGCACTGTGTGCTGGAACTGAGACTCCATCCCAGGAGAGTGGCTTACCGGGGCTGGCATCAGCCATTGCAGAAACCCAGTCGATTTGCTAACCTTGTTGGGTGATTTGCCACGATGTGTTTCATCACTATTAATTAATATTAACTCATCAGATGCGTGGTACAAATGCAGTTTCTGGGAAGTAGCTGGGGCTGTGTTCCTGGAGTTTAGTCTCTATGAAAATATTCCTGAGTTTTGGTGCCATGCAGAAGGGTTCGTCAGTAGAGCAACAGTATAAGCTTTTCACTTGACACTAGCTTAGTTATTCAGTGCAATAATTTGCTTAACAGCTTGGATATTTGTCAGATCAACTGAGTTACACAGTCTGTTCTCATCTATGCCTTCATTTCTAATGAATCTGAGTGCACAACCTTTCTGCATAAGTGAACTTGAGATGTCACCCTAGATTGCATTGCATTTTCAACATGAAACAATTGTTTCTGTTGTTTTAGTGCTATAACTGATACCCTGCCATTAAGATTACTTGGTACTAAGTTGTATGCACGTTGCATTAAAACAAAAAACAAAAACAAAAAAAACATGCAACTTTCTATGGCTTAGTGCCTTACTCAAGTATACGTGCTTCCCATGTTAGCATTTTGTGGCACTGAGTGGTCATGGTGGTGATGGACTGATGGTTGTACTGTATGATCCTAGTGATCTTTTCCAACTTTAATGGTTCTATGATTCTGTGTTCTCCCCTGAATAACAGAGTATTTCCAGGGATGCTCTTTAAAAAGTGTTACTTTTTGTCAGGGATTCAGTAATTATAGATTGTGAAAATCAGTGATAAACTGTGCCTAGAAAACTTGGTTCTATGATTCCATGATATGATTCTATAGTTCTATGATTCTGTGGTAGAAATTGTATGTAATGCATTCTCATGCAGAAGGTACGGGCTTGGATGTGCGTAATTTAATTTATTAAAGTTGGAATATATTTTAGACCACATGCCTTCTGAAGCAGGAAACAAGTAATTTGATTTTGAATTAATTTACTAGAAACACAGAACAACGTTTAAAGGATTGGTACAAACCTGACAGTCCGAAGGTATTTATATGGAGAGCAATTTGCTTAACCAACTGCTTCCTTTGTGTCATCTGTTCTCTCAGATGGTTATATTTGGAATAAAGTGTTTTTCTGCTGCCGGTTCCTCTTGAGGGACTTTCTGTGGTGATGTGGCTTTAGAACGAAAGCAGGTAGGCTGCTGCTCCCCGGGGAGGAGAAGCTTGTTTAATACATTAATAACACTGAATGCCACTCAAGCCAAAGGGAAAAAAAAGGTGGACGAGCAAAAGATAAATATGTTTAAATAATTACTGTTGAAATCCTGTTATGCTTGTAATTTTTTTCTCAGCATGGAAGTCGTTCTGTAAGCAATTCAGCACAGCCCTTTGAAATCAGCTTGAGTTTTATTAATAATTCAGTAGCAGCATTAGCAATGGCATGAACGATGGCAGTGCTGTATAGAGCCGCGGAGTTCTCAGAGAAATCCCTATCACAGGTGAATCAATGAAGCTGAACTGATTTACACCAGCGGTGAACCTGGGCCTCCAGGTGTAGGAGTCAACCATGCAAACGTGCTCTGCTCTGCCATTAGTCCTGGCAGCGCTTGGAGAGAGCACAGCAGCAGGAATCATCGCCCCAGGACAATATGGCTGAGTTCAATGGCGCCGCTTCTGCTGCCAAGCACTGGGTCTGCTCAGATGTGTTTGCAGAAAAAAAATTATTGCTCTGATTCCACAGTGCATCCCTTTTTAGTGAAGTATTTACGGATGCGCTCTCCTTCCAACCTGTGGTTAAGTCCCGTTGACATCAGTGGATGCAAAATACACTGAAGTGTTTTCCTGAATAGGCACTGCACACATTTACATGTCCACCCGCAGGTTTTCATCTCTACTTTTGGATACCTTTAGCTTTCTCCTGTGAATCTGTAGCTCGTTTTCCCGTGCCATTTGGAGCAGAGCGGTGGTGTGGCACTGGGCGTTGTGCTCGCACCTTCCTCCAGCCATGATGTTAAATATCACCTCTGGTCACTGAGCACACCCTGCAGCCCTCAGCTGAGCTGCAAGCCCCTTTCTGTGCCCTGGGTCTCTGCAAAAACCTGTGCCTCCAAACTGGGTTGAAAATGGAGAAGGGAAGGAAATTTCCTCCTGCCCCCCAGCAACAGTTCAAAAACAATAAGCCGGTCTATCTGTAATTTCCTTTTTTACAGCCAGTTATCTTGACATATCCAGTTGTTAAACCTGAAAAGTTACAGCATAAGCTTGTGTAATCTTGTTGCTTGCCATTTTTCCTTAAGATGTCATCCTCTGATAAGTGTAGTTCAGGCTATTTTCTCTTCTAGCTGGGGAGATCTCCTTAAGAACTAAGCATGCTATCAAAGAAAAGGAAAGTAAACCCATCTAGGATTATTTCCAGCAGGAAAAGCAGCTGCAGCTGAGGGGGCAGCGATGCCAAAGCCCAGGCGCCCGGAGTCAGAACTCTGAGATTTGTGAAGAGTTAAGTGAGTTGCACGTGGATAAGCAGTTGAAGGCTGAGCCACCACCTCCAGTAGGGCAAAAAGAGGTAACAGAAACCAATTTCCTGTTTGATGCTGCATGCCATTCATCACGCCAGCTCCATAGTGCATGCCACCGATCTTTGTGGGGGTCTGGGGCATATTAACTGTTGGTGGGTTTTTTTTTCATGTTAAAAGTATAGGCCCATGAGAATTTATGTACCTGACATGAAAGCTTTGGTGTCGTTCAGTTCATATCGGGCAAAGTGCAGATTTGCTTCTCGTTGTGTTGGTGAGACTGTGCCCACCAGGAGAAATCCCATGCGGAAATCCTGACAGGGCAATGGAAACAGGGCTGCCACAGAGCAGCTCATCTTCTGCGGCCTGCTGAGTCATATTGTCACGTAGGGGGGACATCTGCTTCTAGATTTGTCATGTGAGACCCTTTAATAGTCAGTGAGGATCTGGAGCCAATACAGTTAGGTGAAAGTGTCTCATATCCTGCTGAAATCAACATTTAAAGTAGACCAGATGAAGCGCATTTTATAAGTACCTGTTTTTCTCTTCTGGCTGTAAGGGGAGACCAGAGTAACTAACTGAGCTGTGGATGTCTGTGTCATGTAGATTACACTTAGGTGAGCTCAACTCCACTTCCAGTCACCAGAAATGCTCCTGGTTTCTTTCAGGAGCAGTCTCACCAGAATACTTACTGGCATATTGGATTTTGTATTCAGCAAAAAAAGGTCCAGACCTTAGAGGAAGGAAGCTCGAGCATTTCATGTCATAATCTCGGATAAAAAGAATTTGTATGTACTTAAGAGATACTCCAGATTTCAAACTAATGAGATGAAGAATTGTAACTAGGAGAAATTAGAAGACCATCTCCAGATTTTTTCTTAGAGGGGATTTCCTATCCTTCCTGTTTAACTGTATTTTTAAGATACATAAACCCTGATGTGTTGGCAACAACTACAACTACATCCTTTTTTAGTGCTACAATGAAATGTCATAAGACAGGAACATTCTAGCTCTGATATATTCAGCAACACTGCGATAAAGTAATAATCCCCATTTCCTCCCTCAACTTTCAAAGGGTCCTGTAACACAAATGTCAACTTTCTATAGTAGAGTATAATTGATTCTATTTGTGGCTGCCCAAAAAGAGGTGGAGGAATATGGCAATAATCCAGGGATGACTTGAAATCAAACGGAAGTTCACATGAGGCTACGAATACCAACATGAAAGAGCAAAGCCCAAAGGATGCTATTTTTGAAGGCTAAATCTTGTGTGGACATTGCATCCTTACAGTCCTCCTGTTCAGAAGTAATCTTTGTGCCAACACACAAGGACATGCTAATCTTTTTGATGAATGTCCCAAGAACTTGGGGCTAGCCAGATACAGCCAACAACTGTGAGGAAGTAACTAAAGGGATTTGATACGCCCAAGAGACGAGGCTCTGAGTTGTTCAGTCAATAACAGGAAGCATCGAATGTGTTCTGACTAAAACACTGTTCATGTCAGTAAAGGATACATTATATGATTAAAAATTCATCCTGTACAAATCATCAGTAAGGCACCATAGAAATAAAATCATTGGTGGCACAGAACTCAGAGAACATACCAGTTGATTTCTTTGCCAAAACACTGGCCCATAAAATATTTTGTACGGCTGTTTGGAATCTGCCTTTAAATGTGTCAGGCCACTTTGACTTATTTATTTATCAAAGGGAATAGTTCACTCATTTAGAAAAAAAAATGTGGCTGGGTGTAATGCCTTAATAATCAGACTATTTTTTTCCTTTCAAAATGCTATTTCATTACCTTATTTTACCAGTTATTATGTCATTTTCATTTTATGAATTAATATAAATTAATAGAGCATTACTAGCTTCCTTCTGCATTTAGCTTACTCCCTAAAGTCACGTGCCTTTGTTCTTTCATTATTTCTTGTCAGTGAGTATCTCTGCACCCTTTATCTAACTCATTTATCTCTTTTTTTTTTTACAACTCAATTAGAATTGTTTTGCCAAGAACTAAACAGTCTCCAAATACAATTCCCACAGAACCATAAGGAGGAGAAGTAGTATCTCATTGCCTAGACGTGATGTTTCCAAGTAGGATATTTGCATCACAATATCCCACTATGAAATCATGTCTGATCTCTTAATATTACCCCAGGTGACTTGAGATTACAGCTTTCCAGGTTACCCACTGATGTGCTATCCCTGCACTCACTCATCCGTAGTGCTTTGAGTCCAGTCTCACTGTGCTATACTCTTTCCATGTGTTTTTTCACTTTCTTTCTCCCCAGTTTCAGTAGTCTCTCGAATTTAGTATTATCCATCACTGTGAAAATTATATTGGTCATTTCCTCTTCTGTATCTTTGGTGCTAACTCTAATCCCTTCAGGTCTCCTCTGAAGGTGAAGTTTCTGTTACATTTGGGTCGTTAGCATGGGTTTTCTCCATGAAGCAAAGAGGGAATCCAAGCCAGTGCCTTTATTTCTAAAGTCAGATTTTCTATTATAGAAACACAGATATTGTATCCAGGTTTATACATCTTCTGTCAGTTTGATAGATTAAGACTGCAATCTTCAGAGGTTATGGAGAGAGGGAGAAGGCAGATAAGAGAGCTAAATCTTGAGCAAACACCAACTTTCAGTGAGATTGCAGCTTCTCACTGTTACAAGCTTTCTGGAAAAAAAAAAAAATTCCCATCAGTTTGCCACTACTGGAGAGCCAAGCAGTGGGTGAGGAAGCCATTCCAGACAGAACCACACCACCCAGAAACACATTAAAAACCGCCTCGGCTCAGGTGGGAGATCTTCCAAAGAGGTTTCTGATGTTGCCTTTGCCTGGTATACCTCTCCAACAGAAAGTGGGGACATTCTTTGTCCTGTTTGACTTATTTTGGCCTGTTTGTTCCCACTTGTGCACAGACTGGTGGCACACAGGAGAGCTGCCTCGCTGTCTTCATGTCTGTTTGATGTGTCACTCAGCTGCCCTCCAAGAAAGCACTCTACTTTTCTCCGCTGATTTTATGTAATTCACTTTAATTACAAGCTGCAGCAAGAGTTTGGTGATCTGTGATTCCCATGATTATTCCCTCTTACTCTTCTCTAAGCTCAGTATTGTATTTGCTTATTGCTGCTCTCCTGGGCTCTTTCCAGCTTTCCATGAGCGTTTGCTATTGATTGCAAATGGTGTGTTAACGTGTCAGATCCCTGCACGCCCATGCTCTGCCATGTGCATTTGCTGGATCTGCTTATTTACATTTGTTTTAGGTTTTCTAGATATTTCCCTGCTTATGTTTCTGCTAATTCTAACAAGCCCTCATTCCCTTTTTATTGATCGCTTTGTTGGTCTTTTAAAAAGCTTTTTTTTTCTTAGGCAACTGAATTTTCATTAGTCCCATCTCCCTCATAAATTACTTTTATGCCTCTTTTCTCACAGCGTTCATGAAAACAATCCCTTTCACCTTTCTGGCAAAGAGTAACTTCTGCTTCTTTTCCCACAAGCTTTCCTAACCTTTCCCTCCTCTCTCATATGTATGAATTCTTTTTCTAGTCCCTGTTCAGACCCCAGAACCTTTGCCTCATTTTCTGAATCCACATTCACTGCCTCTTCTTCCTTGAAGGCTTTTCAAAATAAATCCTGTCCGTGTTGTCTTGCATGTTCCCCATCTCCTTTTGACACTGATGGATTCTAATGATTTCTGAAAACTCCTCCTCATAGATAACTCTCGAGCATTCTCAATTCTTTAAGATGTTTCCTTGTAGTCTAATATAATTGCACTGTGTCCTGCAGTTGTGTTCTGTGAATTTCCCAACCTGTCTCTGCTAAATACAGCACTCCCAATGATGACGCTATTGAGCTGACATTTTTCTCACAATGTTCTTTGATTTCTCCCTGTTGGTTAGAATTGTATCCAACAAGGCTTCTTTTCTCATCGGGACCCCTGTTTTCTACATCCTGCAGTTGTGTGTGATTTAGGACTGCTTCAGTGTTCTGTCTGTTGACGACTTCATAACAGAAGAAATAATGACTAAATGCATTCCCTAATGAACAGTAACCGAAAGTTCTGATAGTATGAAAACCTGACATTTTTTCTACCATCATATATTGTTTGTAGCCTGTAGAAAACTGGCTATTCTCTGTATGACAGCTGCATTCTGAATATGGATTTTTTAGAAGCTTTGGCCATGTCTTTGACCTGTGCTTTCTGGCCTGGCTCTCTTTTTAAATGATCTCTTCTTGATTGTTTGCTCTTCTGAGCAGAGCATTAAAAGCCCTAGCCAAGACTATGACCTTTGGGATGCTGCAGCTAATTGCAAACACGTAGCTTCCATCCTGCTTACAAGTATTGCTGGAATGTTCAGTCTTGCTCGTTTTACCCCAGGTTCAGCATTTCTCTGAATTCAGCTATAAATTTTGCATTGCCTCTGTACACTGGAAAACAGAGGGCCCATTTTCACATTAATAATAAATACACAGAGCTGTACCTATTCTATAACTCTGTCATCTTCATGGAAATAATAATGTGCACGTTCCGTCTTTCATATAACTATCTCATATAAGTATCCCTTGTTTAGAAGCCTGGGTAAAGTAGTATTGTCCTCATTTTTAAAATGAAAACAACAGTATTATGAGCTTAAGCACAGCAATGTTTCAGTAGGTGCTCAGGGAAGAAAGTAAGACAGTTTGCAAATAAACCACCTTGTGCCAGATACCGCTTTTACAGAGTCGAAAGCAAATACTGAGCAGGGCTGAGTAAATAATAGACCTTGAACTATAATGGCCTAGCTGAGTAATCAAGAAAAATATAGTTCTGGATTAACACAGACCTATAAAACAATTATTTTGACCACTGAACTTAAAACAAACAAACCTGTTTTCTTAAAAAATGTTTAATGTCAGAAGAAAGCTTTGATCTGAAATAAAATTTCTGTCTCTTATTTGGGTGGTTTATGTTATCTTGTATCACTGTTTTAGGAACAAATGCAGCCAAAATTCAAAATTAGGCATCAAATTTTCATGAAAATCCATTGCTTTATTTAACCCAATTTCCCACATAGCCTTAAAACCAGTTTTTCTTCAAGAATCCATTCTCCAGACTTTTTTTCCCACATTACCTGAGACTTCTTGCTCTAAGAAGATAAAATGACCAATGCTTCAGGAGGTGGGAATATATTTGTCCCATCCATTTTGCAGAAAAGGATTTGAGGTGTTTTTAAACAATGTACTTTAGACTGGGGATCAAACATTTGGAGCAAACGATAGGTCCTCCAAAAAGCCTTGAAATCCTTGTGTCCCTCCTCCTAAATCTTGAGAGCAGAAGTGTGGAGCTGGAAGGTGAATGGGTCCCATCCCAGGATGGGGATGTGGGATGAGGAAGGTGAAAGAGCCTTTTCACTTGAACATGGTGTGTCATCTTGTGAGCAGAACATGACAGAAAGACTTCTGCTCATCCTGTAGGAGAAGCCACAGCAGAAGAGAGGAGGACGTGGTCCTGGCTGACCAGAGGCAATATGAACCCACAAGGTGTGGGTGCTGAGCCTCATGTCCAGGAGGCAGGAACCCAGCATGAGTCCTCCAAGTCCTCCTCCAGCTTTTCAGCAGCTGGGTTCCACCGATTTGAATCCATCAGATAGGAGGGAAGAATGTGAAAGCTTTATAGTTCTGAATAATTTGGTCATTCCAGACTTCCACCTACTATTAGTATTCAGTAGTTGTTCACAGTCATTCTTGAGTTATTCTTTTTCACTTTTTTTTTCTTTTTTTTTGTAAGTAAATATGGCCGTTCAGTTTTTTTGCTATTCTTGAGGATGGGTCCACTGTTAGCTCACCACAGTTAGTGTAGGTAGAGCTGTCACTTGAGCATGGCCATTTCACTGTCGTGACTGCTTTGGCTGGGATATTGGTTAGTGGAATAAGAACTCAGCTACTTCCTTTGGGGCGATTGATCAATTTGTTTTCCTCATCTTTGCTCTTGTTGACAACAAGCTTGATGAAATCAGTCTTTCTGAAGGCAGCACAGTGGATTTGACAAATCCTGCAGAACTGCTGGAGCAGATCCCTGAGTTTGCTGAGGAGCTGATGGAGCCTGAAGATTGCTTCCCCGAAGGTAAGGACCTGTGTGTTTCATTGCAATGCTGGGGCGAGAACCCTCCTGTTCTCTTATCAGACATGTCTCCGTGTTCACACCAAGTTACTCTGACTGCTTGCAATAGGATTTCATTGGATGCACTTCATTTCTTAGATACTGTCATGCTCCAAATTTACTTTTTAACATTAGACTTTGGATTTCCAAAGTGAGATAAGCCACAAGCAAGCTCGAAGTTCCTGTGTAGCTCCTAACATGCTGGGCATTTTTTTTCATCATATTTTGTACTATAGAGTTATTTTATATTTAAAAAAAAAAAAAAAAGTTGATATTTCCAACTTGGCCAGTGAGGGCTTTGCCTTCCAAAATATGTGTATGATCCAGCTCAGTAGAGAACTAACATGATTAGGATGTTTCTATTACTTGTATGCAGGGTATACATATACAATACAGAGTATACAATATTCTATTAGATGTATACAGGGTAGTTAATAGAAACTGTCTGCAGAGATCTTGAGACCCAGGGACTTTCTTCCACTTATTTTAAAAGGTGTAGAGATTAACATGTCCAATAACTTCCATCTGACATGAGATGCATTATGTGTAGAGTATTTTACTTAATTACCTTGGATAACAATTCACGTTCAGATTACTACTTTTAATGAGCCACTATTTTATTATTTCTTAACACCATCCTACACCGAAACACCTTAAAATCACAACCAAAACACTTTTAAACCCTGCTGCTTGAAGTTATATTTTTAATTAAGCCTGTAAGAAAAAATAGCATTCCAAGTTATTTCTTTTCTGAGTGAGTTCTATTCCAAATGTTATCTCAGAAAAATTTCTTGTATCCCTTTAAATCTGGGTTAGAAAAAATAGGGTTAGCTGAATGTTTCCTTGAAAATTCAAGGGTTATTATAAATAAAAACAGAGCTGCTCAGATGGGATCAGACAGAGATGTTTTATCGGGTATATGAATGCCCCTGAAGTCAGCAAAAATCTGCATCTCTATATGTGTGAGAAAGATGATTGAATGAGGTAAGGGAGCCCTTCAGGGCTTACAAATGTCCCTAGGATCTAAACATTTTTTTGGCAGCTCTGCTTAAAAGCAGTAGCCAAAAATTAATGCAGTTGACTGAAGAAAGCATGGTACTGTGCTGTAACTGTTCTGTTCTAGACAGTAATATTTAAAAATTAGATCTGGTGTTTTCATTCTTTCACTAAGTATTTCTTACTGACGCTAGTGAGCAGCAAAACTATATTATGCGCTGCAAAATGAGAAATTGTATTAAATCGCAAAAACAAACTTTTATTGTAAGACTGGTGCTAGTCAAATGCCAGACAGTTTATAAATGCTGAAACTGTGATTGGCCATGGTCAATTTCCAGTTTTTAAAACAAATAAGCTGGGAATCACACAACCCATTGCTTCATTCAGTGCATAGCCCTGGTTTATTTGCAGAGCGTTGGCATTCAATCATTTTCTCTTGATTAAAATGGCCAGACCTGCTTGAATCTCCCTCATGCAGACTCACACCAGTACCCAACCTATTTGTTGGAAGGTCATGTCTACGGAATGCAGGGTAGCAGTAGCATGCAGTCACTTCTGGGTGGATTGCTGAAAACATTATAGTTTTGCATCCCAGCTGTCATCCTGACCACCACAGAGAAATACAGAAATCAAGAGATGGGCCAAAATCCAGTCTTACTGCGGGTCAAATCCAGGAGTTGCACCTGATGATCCTTATGGGTGCCTTCTAACTTGGGATATTCTATTGACTCTATGACTCTTTTGTTTCCTTCTCCCTTCCCTCTGAGCGCAGTATCACTGCTCCTTTCTTTATCCTTTTATTCCTCAATTCTCCTCGTTCCTCACCAGCTGCTGTTCAAGTTAGGGTGTCTTCATCTTCTTCCAGGCTACGGCCAGCTGAGCATTGAGTACTGAGTGGGAACAGAAGCAGAACCTGCTCCCAGCCCCTCATCATGTGTGTGGTGGCTGGGGGCAGTGGGGAGGCAGTTGCAGGCAACACTGTCCCCAACACATCTGCTATTTTCCAGGCAGCGTGAGTCTGTGCAGGTTTTTTCAGAGACTACTGCATAGGATAGATGTGATTTGAATTTGACAAAAATGCATGAATTTGGCACATGAATGTTCCTTCCATCAAATTTCAAGTCAGAGTCATAAACTGAATATCCAGCTGACTCTTGTTGCAATGACATTAGAATTTCTATTTATGAAAGGAATCAAAGTATTTTCCCATAATCTTGTCCTTTTAAATGCCTTCCAATATCTTTCCTCAAAGTTACCATTTCAATTAAGCCTCATGCAGCTATCATTTCAGTATAGCTAAAAAAAATGCAGTGAAACAAAAACAGTCTATCTGGATTATATATGACAGATATTAAGTACTAAAATTGACTTACTGAAAAACAAGCACCAGGCAATTTTATCTAGTGTTGCCATTGCTGTCTTCTAATAAGATGCAACATTTGGTATATGTGGGAGAATGACCACCTACCATTTATGATTGAAGATAAGGTAAGATGAAGCTGGTTGAGAGGGAGAGTTAATTTCTTGCCTTGTTAGTTCATCAGCTGTCTAAATGCAAACTATGACATTTCTAAATGCATTCAGCACAGGTTGTGCCCTGAACAAATATGTTCCAAATTCAGCCCCCTTTTTCAGATAACAAAGGCAATAAAGATAGTACATGTACTGGAAATAGTTCCTGAAAGTTTGCTGAGGTCAGAGTTTTCCCGGAGTAAGGTGAACCAGATTAGCCATGGGTCATTTCTTCTTGGGGAGACTTGTTAATTAGTTATCTCAAAATAGCTGTGATTAGGGTGAACCGGGAATATTCTTGGGTCAGGAAATGTGAAGCCAAGGTACGGTCACAGCTCTGGCAGCCAGCAAGTATTGCTGGGAAAAAACTGATAGAAATGGAGAGATCATTCTTGCTGTCAGTTGATGAGAAAGCAACGTCTAGGCAATGCCAGCTATTTGGGTATTTTTCCCTCCAGATGCCTTGCAACACTCCTGTGCTGTTACCTCCATTGGTATGCATTCTCTGCATCAAAAATTGCTATCTGTTTGGGCGTTATCTTCTGTGTCTCAAAGAAGGTTGTTCAAACAGAGCCCCTGACCCCAGCACACTCCTCTGTCCCAGACCCTAATAGGAGAAAGTTTTCACTGAGTCCTCAAGCGTAATTCCCCGGACATGGCCCGCTGGCAAGGCCGTATCATCAGATGGTTGTGTGAGAATGAGCTACCTTGATGAACACGCGGTCAGTTGCAACCCGTGACACACGGGGTGCCCACAACCAGATTTTCATGTGACTGCGTAGGAGCAATTATCGCAGCGGGAAAATGTCACACACTAAAGTGAAGTTATGCTGGTTAATAGTGAAGTTATTCTTGTTAATGGTGGGATTGGCATCATACCCTCCCCAGTGGCATTTAGTGGCTGCTTGGATATATGGATGTGAAGGGGAGATCCAACGGACCACAACACTGAACAAGGCATCTCAGCTGAGCTACAGGCTCTGCCTGCAGATGAGGTTTGAAAGCTGAGTAAAACTAAACCAAGCCCAACAAAACATGCAAAGTGTCATCCTAGAGAACAAATCATGGAACAAAGACAAGTCAAAGACAAGTTTGGAGGTATCTCTTTTCTCTAGCCCTAATACCTGAGATACAGTGTATTTTTCAGCAGAAAGGATATGCTATTGTTTTTCTGTCTATAGTTCTCAGACATCAGAAGACACTTAGAGTCCCATCACTTGTGCAGAATCAGGAAGTTGGATTGAGGAGTATGGGTAGATTTCTATTTGCCAAACCCCGTGCTTAAAGCAGGGCTCACTTCAGCGCTGGATGCCCACTGCCTTCACTTCAAGACATCACACTGTTAGTTGCAATGACCTCGTAAAAGGATATGTTTGGAGTTGAGTAGAGGCGGGTAAACAAGCAATGTATGCTTGTAAAGCCCTTCAGAGTGAAAGCACTCAATAGACTTTGGCTTTATTGGAAGCTCTACTTTGTATTACATGGGAAATAATTGAAGTCTCCATTTTTGTCTGACGTACCCAAAGCTGGTGACAGTGATAGCAAATCTCTTATGTTTTAGTGCTAGCAGAATATAAAACCTAGCCATGTGGGTTAGTGGGACCAGAGGATGAGAAAGGGGATAACAGGAGAGTCTGTAGAGTTGCATTCCCTCTAAGCCAAGAAGGATATGCTTTTATTTCACTTGGGCATGTATAGCTAGCCAGGCTGGTTGTTAGAAACCTCGGTTCGCAGGTACATGCATTAAACTGAGTTATGAAGATTGCCTGCTTGAATTTATGCTAAGGAAGCCATATTTTCCCTGTGTCAAGCCAAGCAATATTGAAACCAACATTCAAAGCTAAGCAAAATATTGTTTTGTTCTAAAAATGAATGTCCCAACATTGGGATTTTCTGTGGAAAGGTAGCTGTAAAATTATTGTGTACAAAAGGTATCAGTCACACTGCTCCACAGTATAAAAGAAATTAATTGGTCTTCCACGGTTACCGAGGAGAATCAGCAGCCTAATCTGGCCAAAACACGTTAAACATTTTCACGCAGAAATGGAAGGTAAATGTTGGTGTGAACAAGCAGTGGATTTGTAAAGGCTTTCCTGAAGCTGTTGTACATGCAGAAGTTTTTGCACTGTAGCTCCCAAATTTACAAGGTGATTTTTCTCCTAGTTCAGGAAGGTAATGTAATCACATCTAACAGCTCCATGATTATAACGCAACAGGTTAGAAAATGTGAGTGCAGAACCAAAGGCAAAATGAATGATTATACAAGATGCATTGTAAATTAAATTAAATTCAGTTAATTTTTTTTTAATAGTTCGTAGTTTGTCATTGTTGTGGCAGATGCTTAAGTAAGAGTTTTCTCTGTCACACCTACAGTGGAAAGTTCAGAATAGGATGACCCATTTTAACCTGCGGTTTGTGATTGTGCTATAGGATTCCACAGTGACTGAAGGGAACAATTCCTTGTTAAGAAAAGCAAACAAGAAGTAAAAAATATCACAGTCAGACGATGCATTTGGAAAGGCTTCTTGATAAATGTGCCTCTGTTCAGTGAGAAATGGTCTGTAATGTTGAAATAAGAATTGAAAATAGTTGTTGTTCTTGGGCAGGTTGACCACCAGTGCAGCTCAGTGCAGCTCAGTGCAGCTTCACTGATTTGCTATCAAATATCTTAACCTTTTTTTGCAGGACTTTATCTGCTGTTCTGTTTCTGTTGAGCAGTAGCCTACTATCCAAAATGCTGTGATGGAAATGAGTCAGTTTGCTCTCAAAAAGCACGCAGCCCAATATGAACTAGAGTGGCAAAACAAAGTCTTTGAATAGATTACAAGACATTCAGCTTCCATGCAACCGACTCCCTAACAGCATTGGTTTTGGGGGGATAGCACAGATCTATTACACTAGGCAGCATGAGTAATACTGTTATAAGAAACACCAAAGGGTTTATTCATGACACTTTCTGTGTTAAAGTGTGTTAATGAGTGGTTTTCTTCATGTGGATCAAGCAAATAACTTTCCAGACCTGAAGCTGGGCCACCTGCTGTAAAAGTTAGTCAGAGTTAGGATTGCTCAGATCCTCACCAGATTGTGCCTAGAACATTCTGGGATGTTTATGTTATTTTGATTTCGCAGAAGCTGGAGGAAAAAAACAACTCTTGGAATGCTGGCTGATGTCAGGTATACTTTTTTGTTGGGTTTATGTAAAGCTTGTTATTCAGCATTTAAGCTTGGGTCAAGGTCACCAAGCAGTAGGCTGCAGCATTGCTAGAGAGTCCAGAAAAGGACAGGTATTAAAGAGCAGACTTTGAGGAAAATATGAAATTCTATAATAGGAATAGAACTTTGCTCAATAAAAGACTGATTTGTGGTCTGTTTCTTACTATTTATTATTTTTTTCCTCTCGGCTTCCTTTTTTTTTGGTTTGATTTATGAGGAATTAAAAATAGCATTTCATCCGAATTGCAACCAGCACGATAATTCATGGAAGTGCTACTTGACATTAGTAATTGTATCAGAATCTGGTCTAAACATTTCTGAATTGGGCCCAATCAAAAGCATGGGATTTAATAGCGCTGTGATTTTGGGCTGACTCATCTGAGAGGCTATTTTGGATTTTTCAAGGTATTACTGTCAGTAAGTAGGATTTTTTTTCAGAGCAGAATTGCATGAAAGCCATCAAAGAGCATAAAAATAATAATAATAAAAAAGATTAGTGGTCCTCGCTGCCTTTCTATCTTTAAAAATACCTCTCCATACCTGCAGATGATCAGATGGAGGCTGACTGAATCATAAATAGCCTGTTTTTACCATTTTACAACCATTTTCCATCACAATTGAAATAACTTCAGATCTTATGATGCCATGCTCATTAGTATTTACTTGGAAGACAGTTCCCTAATTTTAGCTGTGCCTGGGCTCAGGTAATCATGTTGGCTCCCTGTGCAGAGCAGACGCCTCCAGGGAATGATTCATCCAATGTCTTACCATGGAGGAGCCTGTCCCTTCCCAGTGCTGCCTCCTGAGCCCAGCTAGCCAGCTGAGCTGAGGCCTTCATCTAAGACACTAAAAGAAATAGGAGAAGTAGTGTACAAGTTTTCTTGCTAAGAGATGTAGCTAATAAACCCACGTCATGTCATGCTGGTGGACATATGATGTGCAGGTATGGCCATTTCCAAGCAGAGCTGCCAGAGGAGGATGTTAGGACTCCTGGTACCATATAGTACTGCATACCTGCAGTCTGTTCCATGTCCTTAATTCCTAAGAAGTACCCAAATCGCACACTTTAGTATCTCAGTACAGGTTTCAGGAAAAAGTGCTGACTAACATGATACCTTCTTATCCCTTGCTACAGCTATCTGAAGATTAGGTTTGAGGTGACGGATAAAACTTTCCTTTGGTGAAGTGGTGACTGACCACAGAGGCAGAGAGCCAGTCCTTACACTTTCATTTCTAGCATGTTCTTCTCAAGCAATTTGATTAAGTTAATGTATAATTTGTATACTTACATCAAGTAAGTAATTTCAACTGAGCCCAGAATGTCTCTGAATTCCAGAATATAGTGATAAACTGAGAAATAGCATGGGCCTGTACAATGGAATTATTTAGAGGATAAGTAGTTACTTGCCTCACTGTTACATTACCCTTGCATTAATGGTTTCCTGTGCTGTTAGTCCCATACCAAAACCTCATACAGCCAACAACCTACACCTACCAGACATCTCAGAGATGAGGGATAAAAGGGAACTCTGAGAGCAGTTCATGAGTGACATCCTACACGTCTGTCACCCCATAGCAAGGATCTTGGCTCATGTAAACTTACAGAAGGAGCACAGCAGACTTAGCAGCTTGCTTCCTGCTGGCAGAGCCTGCTGCCAGCACAGCCCCACTTCCAGCTGCATGGGAATCACGGCATCCCAAGACTTGTATTTGATCTCCTTGCAAATCACAAGCAGCTCAAGCGCCTCAGTTATGCCACCTTGAATTAGCAGCATCTGCCTTCTGTGCATCCTCGGCACTCGCCCTCTTTCCTTCCCCACATTCCTTGACTAAATATTATTTCTACTTGCAATAACATTGCATTACATCACCATAGTGAGATGTTCTCTCTTGTCACTTCTGAGCAGTTGTTGGATGCCTCAAGACGTGTCAGTGACCTTAGTTGCATTTCAGCTAGGGGAGCAGTCAGCCTGTGATTTATTTTCTCCTAGTGAGACTATAAAGATCCATAACAAAGTCTCTTTCTGTGCAACACATAGATTAAAGGCAGGGTGTAAAGCTTGATTTCTTTTGAAATAAATTAGTTTCCAGGTGTAGTTCTCATCGTCAAATATTGTGACACTTAGAATAGTAGAATCATATAATATCCTGAGTTGGAAGGGACCCATAAGGGTTATCACATCTAACTCCTGCCTCCACAAAGGACACAAGTCAAATTATCTGACATAAGGCTGAATGAATGGTCAGCCTGGAAAAGGGCAAGTCCTAGCTACCAAGATGTCTTTTCATCACAGTTTTAAGTTCCTACCCAGCACAAGACAAGGAACATAGTGCTTTTTTAAGTGGGAAAGATGGATCTGTCCACTACCAACAAAAATATTCTTTTGTTTTAATAATGTAATGCTGCGACTAAAATTGGCCAAAGTTTTGCCATCAGAGATCCATCTGCGATCCCCGTTACCACCATGGCATTTAGCCATCACAGCATATTTGTCACTGCAACATCGCAGTAAGGTCAGGCAGTGCTATGAGGGCTGGTAGGAAACTTGCTGTGGACAGAGGCTGGGCATCTAAATTTCTGCTGAAGTCAGAGGGTATTTAGCCACCTAAATACCTTTCCAAAGTTGGCGTGGTACCTTGATTAATCTCGTGAGAGACCAAGAGACCAAAATCTGCTCCTGCTTTTCCTAAGTCTCTTCTGCACATTTGTTCCATTTGCAATGCAGCAGCGCCTTCTCCCTTCATCTCCTTTTCATCAGGTTGCCGCTTTTAATCAGCAAATCTGGTAGTGCTGTAATACCAAGAAAATGTCCCTTCTACATTCAGGAGGATGTGGAAATTATTGGTAATACCCTGCTGGAGTCATTAAACCTGATCAGTGGGGCTCATACAACATGGTCAACCTGGGGTAGTGATGACTCACAATCAAAATATTCTAGATCGCAAAAATCACTAGGAGAAACCACTGGGGCAGGTTTTGAGTGGCTTTGAATATATTTGGATAGAGGAGTGAAGCAGGAAAATAGAAGGCAAATCAGAAGGGAAAGAGAAGAACAAGGGAGAAAAGACTACATGGAGTAGCTTGTGCTAGAAGTAATCCTCTTTAACATGTGCTTGTTGCAAATTTAAGAATTAAATAGTTGATTTTATGTTTGTTTTTGTTTTAACAATTGCTTTGTTATTGTTCTGCTCCTTTTCAGTTTGTGTGCGGTTCTTCCCATGCTGCTCCGTGGATATCTCAAAATTTCCAGGCAAAATTTGGTGGAGGCTCCGGAAAACTTGCTACAGGATTGTTGAACACAATTGGTTTGAGACTTTCATCATATTCATGATCTTGCTGAGCAGTGGAGCCCTGGTAAGTCCATCAGGATTTCCTTGCTAATTGAAAGTAGACATGGGTCTAAGAGGAGATATTCTTAAATTAGGTGATCTTAGGAGCCCTCACTGCTTATTTCTCAAAGCAAAGTATGTTTGGGAGAAAAACAGGCTTTCTGCTTTTCTGATTCCATCTGCCTTTTCCATATAATGAGGAACTTTCTTCTGTTATAACATAAAATTATGACATGCATAGGTTTTGAAAAGGGCATCTTTAAGGAAGTCTGCATGAAGAGGTAGCCTAGAATTACCACTTCAGTGTCCTATAGCTGCTCTCTGGTAGTTCCCATCTGAAGACATGCATTTGGCTCTAGGGGTACCTTTTTCTTCCTATTTTTTTATAACGTATTGTCTGATCAGCGAAGGAAAAGATGCAATGACAGTGAATCAGAGAGCTACCAACAGAGGTGGTGGGTGCCTATCACCTCTAAACACAGCTTAGCTTAACCCACCGTACCTTACCTGCCCAAAAGTCTTCTGCTTGCAGCCAGAATGAATATGCACTCATGGATACTGGCTGGTCATTGCTAATGACTCTGATAGAGGATCCTCTCCTGCTGAGATCCCACAGGTCACTGGGATTATCAGCTCTGTATTACCAGTCCTCAGCTTGTTATGGTAGTGGCCACCAGTGGCAGTTTCTGAGTTTGACTGATGGTTCCTCATGTAATGGTGGGGAACCCTGCCTATGACAGAGGGTTGGAACTGGATGATCTTTGAGGCCCCTTCCCACTCAAGCCATTCTGTGATTTACATGGGTCAGGAACATCCCTGAAGTTGGTAGGATTTCTCCCAGGTTTCTAGCTGTTCGTGCATCAAAAGAGTATGTCAGAAGTGTTCTGGAATTCAGTCCAGTGACCCCCAGTGTTGTCCTCAGTGAAAGAGTAAGAAACATATCTGCTAAATTTGCAGGCAGTACCACATTTGGACAGGTTTTTCTGAAGGTTGGGATTAACTTCTCCTAAATGCATGAGTCTGCCTTCAGTATCTAAGACAAAAGTCTAGTTACAAAGGTGCATGCTTCACCTCAGAAGGGATAATCAAGGGCAGAAAGACAAAATGCAGCATGACTGGTAAGGTAGCAGATTTACTAAAAGGAGCTGGAGACAGAGCAGGCAATAAACAGAATAAACTAGATCACAGCATTGCACAAAAGCCAAACACCCCACTGGGCTGTATAAATAAGCATGTTCTTCCACTCCAGTTGGCATCAAGGAGGCCTCAGCTGGAGCATAGGCTGCAGCTCTGGGCACTGCACTTTGGGAAAGACGTGGGCTAATTGAAGAAACTCTAGAGGAGGGCAACGCAAATTATCAGTGGCCTAAAAAAAAAAAGAGGAAAACACAGAAGAACTGGGCTTATGTAGTTTAAAAAAAGTCTCTGCAGGGAGAGAAGAAGATGGAAATACATAAATGTTGATACAAAAGGGAAGGAGATAGGCCATTCTTCAGGTCCACTAGGGATGGGCTGAAATTTCTCCCAGGGGATTTTATTTTATTATGAAAAGCAAAAGGCTGAATAACTTGTGTAGATCTGAGGCTGAAAATTGTCATTGCTTTGCTGAAATCAATGGGTTCTGACAGTTTTTGCACCAACTTGAGGATCAGCATGTTAATTTTTTAATGCATTTTAAAGGAGGCATGTCATTTGCTATAATATACTTCAGAGAAATACACTTCCTTACATATGTAATTAAAAGTGCTTTAGATCCTGAAGACTGAAACACAAATCTCATTTACTTTTCATTGCACACTTTTGTGTGTGTGTGATTTTGAATTTACTCAGTACACTTCTGCAGAAGGGCAATTTCCACTGCAACTTCTCAAATGCCAGCACTGTGCTTTAATATATCAGCACTGCACTTTTAGCATTTGGATTGGAGATGTTGGGGGAAACACACAGATGCCTCTTGCTGTTATTCTGAAGGAGCCTTTCCAAAAATTGAGCTCATCTGGCCACGTCCATGCAACACACAGAGTTATTCAGGGAGTTTACAGGAATATGGTTTAGTGGGCATGGTGAGGATGGACTGATGGTTGGACTCAATGACCTTAGAGGTCTTTTCCAACCTTAATGACACTGTGATTCTATTCTGTTTGTATATGGTGGTCAAGTCATGACGATACATTTACAGCTAATTGCAAAAGGTCTGAAAACCTTTCTCGTGCATTTAAGCTATAAGTGCTCAAATTGGGAGTCTAACAGTAATTGTGGGAAACACTGCAGGTATCATGTTTAATTCTTTTTTAATACACAAAGCAAGGCAGAGGAAACAGCCCTTAATGTTTAGTTTAGTCTTTTGTGTAATGTCATAGCTTGTGCAGGAGTACAGTGCACCTGGGGCATTCAGGTTGCATATTCCTCACCACTTATTAAGCTTCTTCCTGGCTCACTGTGTGCTTCTGGTAGACCAAACACAATGTACTTTGTGACAAGTTGGTAGAAAACAAGGAGAGCAAAGGCAGGAGAGAGAGCAGGAAATCACTTTAAATAGCTTGTTGTTATTTTTGTGGTAATTGCAAAGTACAGCAAGTCATCTGACAAAGTGAGTGAGCCCCTACCAGGAGTGATAAACTCCCATCTGTGCATTGTTTTCTGTGGCTTTCTCCAACAGCTCTTTCACACCCTTGAAATATCATTTTTGAAGGCAAGATAGGAGATTGAGTTGCGGTGAAAACGTCACCCTGAAGTGTGGGGACAAATGGACAAGCGTTGGCTCAGGCTGCCAGAGCTGTCTTGTCAGTTTAATTACTGTTTCCTGGCAGGCAAAAGACCAGTGTGATTGCCAGAGTGACAAGTAGCACACTTCTTGTATCTGCAGGCACTGCATGTTTGCTAACTTTTGGAAGTTCCTCAGAAATCAACGACAGATCTTGAAATATGTAAATGCAGATAATGAAGATGGTTAGCACAGGCCCTCTCAAATAACATGGTGCTGTCTTGTTGCCAAGTGCTCCAGGTCACACAATGGGACAAGAGGAGTATATCAAAGCTTGGGACTTCCAGGCTGGAGGGACATGGAGGCACTTTGGGTAACAATGGTCACTTGGTCAACTGGGGAGGCAGCTCCCAACTAAGCCCTCTGTGGGCCTCCTTAATGCCAGGAACCTGTATTATGGCATTATTAAATTATTACTTGATTATTATGGGATGACTTTACTTGTTTGAATTTAGTAGGCACATTGTTTCATATTGTAAATATTTTAAAAGGGTTATTAAGTTGCTTGTACTTGATGCAGGCACTGAATGCCTTTTGATGATCCCCGACACAAGCTTAGTTGGACAGATGAGATGGGTAGATAGATACCTTGACCTTTAAAACATAATTGCTCTGTTAAGTGAATAATAATGCGCATTTCTCAAGGCGGACAGTTGTAGCTACCTGAAATGTGATGGCTGAACAGAAGCCAGGGAACTCTGTGCTCTGTAACACAGGCGTAAGCACGTTAATAACCCAATTTGTCATCATTAGCTGCAAGACATGTCAGACTAAATGTAAGGGTCAGATTCTGCCTATTACATCAGGATCAGTCCTGTCTATGTCTGTGCACATACTCTGGTGGTAACATTAAACTAAGAAATCATTGTCAGTACATGATGTCCCATCAAATGATACTACAGACTTGCATTGCAGTACTGATGCTTTCTGACACCATTCAGCAGAAGCTTTTAATCAATATTTTGCACTTCCAGGCTTTTGAAGATATTTACCTTGAGGATCGAAAAAACATAAAAACCATGCTGGAATATGCTGACAAAATATTCACTTACATCTTCGTATTGGAAATGCTTCTGAAATGGGTGGCTTATGGCTTCAAGAAGTATTTCACCAATGCCTGGTGCTGGCTTGACTTCCTCATTGTCGATGTAAGTATCGATTTGAAGCTGTACTGCTTCTTTTGTTCTGATTTTGTCATGCAGAAGGATGGGCTGTTAAGTCTGGTAGCTTTGCATCAGCAAAATGACATCTGTCACTCCAACTCTGAGTAACAATCTTTGGTGAATGTAGAAGGAGCCACTAGCCTTACTATGAGACCATGCATCCCCAGGGCACAGCGTGCCCAACAAACTCCATGTCGTTGTCAGAGGTGTTACCCTGCTACTGTGAGTAACATTCCCTTCTGGTCTCCTTTACAAGTGAAGGAGTCCAGAGACAGGTGTGAATAATGCTCTTATCAAAGTGATGTCAGTATCATGAAACCATCAAAAGCACTTTAAGATCTTGAAATAATACAGTGCTTAGTTCTCCTGAGAAGATAATCTTCAAAACCAGGAATAGTTGGGAGCTCATTCCCCAGGGATTTTGCTAGATCCAGCCATGTCCTCTCCAAAGTTGTGTGGACTGCAGAAGAGCAACAGATGTTACTACACAAAGCCTGAACTGGACAGGGAATCTGCTGAAAGCAAGAAAGACCAGAAACATTGCATCCTCCACAGTAGTTTTAATGTCCCATCACAGAGTATCAATAGAGGCAGTTATCTCCCTAAGGCCATTTTCTTATGAGCTTGAAGTATTAATATGGAAGGCTGGCAGAGCTGTACCATGATTGCAACTTATTAAACTTCTGATAAATTATTTCCCCTCCCCACTTTAAGTCTGAACCTCCACTTGGGGGAAAGCTGCTGTGTCTTTGGCACTATTCCAGAAAAGCACTTCAATGAGATGATTTACTGGTTTGAAGTTATGGGCATGTCTAAGTGCACTACTGGATCAGAGCCTTTGGAAGCTTCTCCAGAGCTTTAATAAATTGATTTATGAAAAGGAAGTTCTTTACATAAATTGTAAGTCATAAATTCCTCTTCGCATACATGCTTGGAAACCTCTTAAATGGAAGGCACTTATTTTTCACAGATTAGCTTCAATAGAAAAGGAAGGCCTGGTTTAATTATCTAACCACAAAATTGGAAACCACCAGTTCCTAATTTATAGCCCAATCCTGAAAACTGTGCTTACTCTGGTTTAGGTCAAGTGACATAGCTTTTCTTCTGTGATTTCTCCATCTTTATAATGGGACTACTAAGACTTATGTAAAGTTATTTGGGTTTCCAGGAGCTAATGTTCATCATGAGCTTCCAGGGATTAGAAAGGCTAGATGAAAGCTCAGTAGTGTCACAATTCTTAGTAGGGGTCTCCCTGACAGGAACAACTGTTTGCGTGGTGAATTCACCAAAGCAATTTGGTGCTTTGTTGCATTATTAACATTAACTAGAGCTAAGGGCACAACCACAACTCCCTCCCTGGCGCTCCCCAGCACACCCACTGCCCTGACTTTTTTATTTTCTTAACTCACATGTAAATACTATTTTCATAGGCTCTCCAAGGTAGCCCCAAAGTTGTCCCACTGTTGGGTTGGTTTAGTTAGTTCCTTAACCCTACAAAATCGTTTGTCCTTTAGCATCCTCAATTTAAAAGCTTTTTCCCCATGTCCCAACTTTTACTTCAAACTCATTTGCCAACACAGATTATGAGAACTGGTACTGTATTTTTAGCAGGTTTAACAGATGCTCTTCTACCCTATTACTCACATACCCTGCCACTCAGAATTGGCAGAGTAACATTTTTACAGCACACTTTTTACTTGCATTTACATTTTCTTTTTGGTCCTTTGAGAACCAAATCACTGCAACTGAGCTGCAGAAGGGATTGAATGGGTGAATTAGCTCCTCCGAAAGAAGCAGATGAACCACTTGTCTGATTTTCTCAAATTTATTTGTTTAAAATTATTCACTTAAAAATTCCTGATCTGCAAATTATTCATTAGTAATTTGGTATCGGTATTCAAAATTCAAGCTGCAATGGTTGATTTTTCTTTGGACATGGGAAACCATCTATCATCTGTTTTCTTCTCATTGTACAAATGCAACTCAGAGCCCTTTCTCTGCTGTGAATAATTCATAAAACAATCTCAAAATTTGCAAGCATTCACTATCTCTAAATGGGAAGTGAACCCAAAGGAGCTGTAAGCACATTGCTGAAGAATTATTATTTCCTCATACTTTCCCTGCTCAGTGAAAGACCTTTGACTCTGATTTGGGCCTGTGGAGCAGCAAAGGCCCCATCCTACAATTGTGGATTACCAAAGAAAACTGTGTCTTGCAGAGTCTGAACATCACAGTTATCTGCAAACTGAGGGCTGTTTTTGCTGGGGGTAGAATCCCTAAAGGATGACCTCTGACAATGGGCCTCTGCATCTCAAAGAAGTGTGCTAGTGTGGCAAAGCAGAAAGAGACCTCTTTCAAATACAATGCAATACAATAAAGTTGTATCAACGATGCTGCAACTGATTTCTTTGAGAGGAAGGGAGAAAGGAATAATCAAACTACAAAAACAAGCTTATTTCAGTTTAGGGAACCTGGGAGAGATGCCTTAAAATTCTGCTGAAATTTTGAATATACTGAACAATGTACATCTATATGTTACCTCCCTGCAAACAGCAAGTACACTCTGAAATGTAGCTCACTTCTACAAACAGAGCTTTCCTATGCACACAGATTGGAGTGATGAGGAGTTTAGGTCACAGCTATTTTCAAAGGACAACAAATCAGAGACTGCAGTGTGTCTGATGTGTAGACAGACATCAGCATCACCATCAGGAATGATGTTTACGCACGAGCCTCTTTGCTAGGTTGCACAGGCAAATATTTTCACAAAGAATAGATATTTTCCAAGCATTCATGCAATCAAAACCTCTTCATGCTAAGCAGATTAAACAAGGAGTACAAACAGGGCCAGAGATGAAGGCACATGGCATTCAAACCAAATGTTTATGAAAACTGCTCTCAACCAGGCATGTCCCACAGGAAGCAGAGACAGTCAGTATTTAGAACAGGGAGTGGATAAACTCCACCAGTTGTGCATGCTGGTGTTGTGTTTGGTGTCACTTTCAGTTGTTTCCTCTGCCCTATAAATATTATCCCGAGCTTATCTAGTTCAAGCTTCTGCTAATTAAAACTGATCTACAGCTGGTGCTGCTGCAGTGATCATTGAGGGAATGGTCAACATCATTTGGAGGGCTGAGATGTTGCAATAAGCAGCTTCTT